>NW_022599640.1:0-3057 GCF_009176505.1 Sitodiplosis mosellana | reverse complement strand
ATTTACAGTCTTTGGAGTGATCGGATCAGGTTTTTGTTGTATGAGACATTTAGTCAACTTTTCGCGAGCAATCCAAATATGTGATTAGTTTTGGGCGGTAAATTGAATTTCAACCCCAAATTAGGGTATTTATAATTTTTTTTTCAATTTTTACCTCCCACGCACCCCAGACTTGAAGGGCAGCCCCAACCAAAGTGACAATCGATTCTTGACATCAGCATAAATACTTCGTCCATACATAGTTTCCTTCTAAAATGACTCTTTATTCACGAAAAATCCATGTTTAGCGAAAACTACCCCAAATCCAGTACTAACTTTGTATCCCAATAAAACCCCCCGCCCACAACTTGGGGCCGTGTCACCCATATATTATTGTTATACTCGCTGCCCCCTATCCATTGGTACCGGTCACATTGCTAGACGCCAATGGCCCAAACCCCATACAAAACGGGACACGGTTCTTTACGATGTTGTGATAGGCAGAGACAAAGAGCCGAAATCGACCGATGTGGGTTATGATGCCACGAAACACACGGCATGGACGAAACGTGATGTGAGAGTGCAGAAAATCATTGCAACGAGTGTGATTGACGAAGCATTGATGCATATCATGAGTTGTGAGACATCGAAGCAGATGTGGGACAAATTGCACAGTGTCTATGTGCAAAAGTCCGAATCATGTGTTCATTTGTTGCTTGTGCGATACTACGCGTTTACGAAAGATCCGAACGACGATATGGCCGCGTTTTTCTCAAAATTGGATGAAATTGTGCAACAGCTCCGTGATTTGGGTGAGACATTTTCCGAACGCCAATTGATATCGAAAGTGTTGAGAATTTTGCCTGCGGAAATGAGTCATTTCAGTTCAGCCTGGGATTGGACAGCCGAAGGGGAGCGTACATTTTTGAAACTGCGCGAACGGCTCATGGTCGAAGAAATACGTATTTCGAAGGCTAGTGAAGGAAATGAAATGCAACAGTCAGCGATGTCGGCACGAATGACAAATCGATCGATTAAACCGAGAGAAAAAAGGGTTTTGAAGTGCTTCGAGTGTGGTACTGAGGGACATTTTCGAAGAGATTGCCCGAATTTGAAAAAGAAAAATGGAAATCATGAAGCAATGATGGTCCTGAGTATGATTTCCAATGGAAGAAACGATTGGTTTCTGGATTCGTGTGCCACGTATCACATTGGAATCGGAGATATTTTTGTGTCGATGTATGATGGATCGAAGTGGAACGACGGTATTATTCGCAACGTGTATCATGTGCCAGGCATCGTTACGAATTTGATCTCAGCCGGTCAATTGAGTGACAACGGATTCGAATTGTCGTTGAATCGAAATGGTTGCGCGGTACGCAAGAATGGATTGATGGCCACAGTGGGAACTCGACACAAGAATTAGTTCAAATTGACGATGAAAGTGAAGTCACAAGCAACAAATGTTCGACCGATTGAGAGCAAGAGCGAGAAAAGTGTCACAAGCAATCGATGTGTTTTGCCGAGAGTGACAGTGTGTCTCAATGTCGATGAGAATGATAGTGACGTGAACGAAAGCGAAGAAGAAGATGTGATTGGCAGTAGCGATGAGCGCGGCAAAGTCGAGAGCGCACTTGAAGAAGCCAGCGGAACGAATGAAACGATTCAATCATCGACGGGAGGCCAACATGGTTTTTGCTTGACTCGGATGAGGAAGATGCCGAGAATGCGGACAGAAATGATCGGCGGATGATTTTTCTGGAATGTGGAAGAAAGTCTCCGAGCTGATGTGATGGTATGAAAATGTAAAGAAGTTAAATTTTTATTTGTATTTTTCGGTAGAGCCAAGTTTGAATGAAGAGACGAAAAGCAAAGACGTTTCGAGTGGCTCGGTACCAGAAGTCGCAAGCGGGCCGAAAAATTGGCCACTTCGAAATATGCCCGCCGCCCGCCCGAAATTGAAAATTTTGCCCGACTCCCGGAAAAACCCGAGCTCGGGTGTTTGGGCTATGCGGAATTTTCGGGACTCGGGAGCCCATCGGAATCGGGAAAATGTTCGGGATTTGGGGAATCTCGGGAATTTTCGGGGATTTCGGGCATTTTCGGGTATTATTGGGCGCTCGGATCATTCCGGGTCGGGCGGTCTTGGGCATTTCGGGACTGGTTTATTTTTGATAGTGAAAAGCAAATGAAAAAATTCTCTATGTGTCAAATATAAAATTGAGACAAAGAAAATATATACATTCATTTAATGGTTTGTGATTATTGGTTTAATTGGATATTTTATTCAGTTAAAATCAGTTTTTAGGATTGATGGAGCAATTTCAAATGATTCCTGCTTCACTAAATCTCATTTGTACGGTCATTCATTGGTTCGTCATACAAACTCTGTTCTAAAATTCTCTGATCGCCCACGACTATAATGTTCATTAGCTAATTCTCGTCCTCGTCCAAATTCAACGGTTGTATGATGAATTGGCCTGAGAAGAAGCATTGTAAAGCAAAGCAATTACATGACAAAATAGCAAATTATAGTTGAGAACGCGACAAGCGCACGATATCTCAGCGGGAAGAAATTTATGGAAAACGGGCATAAAAAGAAAGATTATAAATCTGAATAAACTGAGGCAATGAACAGTATGTATAACATATTACAACGGCTTTAACACATAGTAAATTTGTGACATACAGAGCATGTGACAACTGCTGAATAGCAGAGAGAGTTCTCTCATTCATTTGGTTCTCTTCGTTCTCTCTCGACTAATGACAGCTGTCACCGTAACATGTTTATTTTTTTTTCAATACTCGTTTGGTCTTCAGTTTTATTTAATTTTATATTATATTTGATCGTATTTAAATATTGAGTTATGTTTTAATCTGTTCATTAGAACCTGTTTCATTAATATTTTATCAAGTTTTGTGTGCAAATAAGTTTTTTTCTGTCTTTTTCTGTGTAAATTTATTCTCCCGTATCTACGTAGCTAGCATAACCTTACATAATGACGTGCACAGAATGCATTGAACTGAAAAAAACAACTCGCTGACATCAAAACAAAGCTTGTCCCGATAATGAAAATG
>NW_022599639.1:0-3782 GCF_009176505.1 Sitodiplosis mosellana | reverse complement strand
TCCATTCCAATCGTCATTGTGTTATTCATATTCCCTATCAAGTAATTATCAGTTCGAAATGAGCATTTGTCTCTGACGGTATTGTTGTTTTTTTCCGAATACTACACCAATACGGAACCGTTTTTTTGAGTGTAACGTGAAATATTCGCTTCAATAAAAGAAAAATGAAAATCTTCTGGCTGAATTCGGGATTTATATTTTAAAAAATGGGCTCAATTTATGGGTTATTTTATGGGTTCTCGACATAAGTTACCTTATTTTTTCTGTGGAATTGAAGAAGTCCTCCAAATAACTGAACACTCATTTCGCTGTCTTCTTACACAAGAGCGTGAAAAGTTCATCTCGCGGATGTAAGAAATTTTCCTTTGATTCACTTCACTGATTTATTTATTTTTTTAATTTTAAGCAAACAAAAAAGACGAAAGCGGCCGAACAGCTCTACATGTCGCTGCTGAGAATGGTAGCTCTGGAGAACTATGCTCACCAAATGGGAAAATGATTGAATCTATTTCATTGATCTGTTTCAGGTAACTTGGAGGACGTTACAAAGCTCCTCAAGAAAGGAGCCAAAGTTGATTCGACAGATAATGAACAGCGTAAACCTCTTCATTTGGCTGTTATGAATGGTAATGTTGCACGTTTATTTTCATAAAACAAGAAATTGGTTTGATCTTTCGCATTGAACAATGTAACTTTTCAGGTCGTAAGACTGTCGTTGATTTTCTCATCATGAATGGAGCCAATGTTAATTCTGAAGATCGCATTCATCAGACACCTCTCCATTTAGCTACTGAGAAAAGTAATTTTGAATATTTTCACTAAATAAGAGGAAGATTTGATCTATAACATTGATCGATGATATTTTTCAGATCACATGGAGGTTGTCGAATTGCTCATCGCAAAAAAAGCTAGAGTTAATTCTGTAGACATTCACGGGCGGACACCTCTTCATTATGCTGCTAAGAATGGTAATTTTGAATATTTATTTCCATAAAATGAGTAATTAATCTAGTCTTTCTCATTGGTCGATATTATTCTCCAGGCAACTTACAGATCGTTAAAATCCTTGTGAACAATGGAGCCTTTCTTACTATTAAAGATTATCAAAATCAGACACCTTGTCAGATTGCCTCAAATGGTAATGTTGAATATTTTTGTTTAGAAAAGAATGTGATTCAAACTATATTATTTTTTATAGTATTATATAATTCATATAACAAGGCGGTGGATGACTATCTTAAGGAGGTTGAAGAAAAATTACGCCGTGGACACCAGTGAAATCAATTGAAAAATCATATTTTTTCCTTTGAGTTCCGTATTCGATTGTCATGTAGAATATTAATTTCAATATATTTTTCTCAAACTTTAACCATATCAATGTTGCTGCTTGGTTCGACTGTATCGGTTATGATGGGAAAAGTTAATAAATCATATATGAATACTAAGCAAAAAGCTGTAAACTTCCGAATACACTCCTAATTTCAAAAAAACCTTAACTGTTTTATTTCAAAACCTTAAGTGTCAGAGACATATCTACCCGAGCATCACTAGTATAGTGCATAATATTAAACACACCCATTCATTTGCCATTGTTTTCAAATTCCACGCGAACAAATTACATCAAGTCTTAATGGGAATGGATGCGTTTAGTATTATGGTTTTTGACACTGGGTTGCTATGCCCATTGACACAATACTAGCGATCGTTGTATGTACTATTGCTGAGTAAAGTATCTTGACGATTGATAGTTGTTGGCAATCCTGCGATTGTTTCAATATATTTATGTTCATTGGGACTCACTCACTAAATTGCTGCATAGTATATTTAGTGACAAATCAGTAACAAGCAAGTTTCGACTGTGAGAAATGATACCTACGCTTGTGTGTGTGTTAATACGTTAGCATTGGCAATTAAACGTCGTTCTGTTTCTTCGTCTCACTTGCTCATGTGCGAAATTGCTTCATCGGCATTTTCTTGTTTGATATGCTTGCTCTCCATTTATGCCTTCCGTTCGTTCTTTCCAACTGTGTGTGTATCAAACACACACACTCTGAGGGAATTGCGCACTGGCTTTGACAAACGATTCGCCTGCACACATCTGAATGTCGCATTGAAAGGAATTTGATAGTAAATTAGTGTGAGAATGTTCGTGCGTTTGTTTTCAAATTATAATCAAATGATTATAAGAAGTAAACCATGAAAAAAAAATATTATTCCAAAACCATGACACTTTATATTTCAATATGATTTGTTCTGGATTATTTGTAATGAAAAATGCTTTTGCATCGGTGTCTCAATTGAAATAAAAATGTGTATCGATGTTTCATTTTGACATATTTTTTCAACTAAAGACACTTCATGTGCGCGACCGACTCGTGTTTATGTGTGTACACGACAAACCAATGGAAATACAAGTAAACGACTTGCGATTCGGATAGCGAAGCGAGCGTTTGTATGTGTTGATTTGTATATGATACACATCGTTGTACAATGTGTTGCAATTCTAAATGTTCTGTGTTCATATGCTTATGTGTATGTGAATAGTCGCTTTGACTGTTGTGTGTTTGTTATGAACGTTTTTCGGTTGGTAAAACTGCGCTTGTTTTTCAGCATTTATTCTAAACGTCAAAGAGTCGGATACTTTATTCATCGTTTGTACCTTTCGGTGCATACGTACATTGGCTTAATTCAAAACCAAATGGTTTCTCATTGGAACTTGTTGTTTACGTGTAACATTTCAGACGAATATTGAGTCCATTTACGTAACTTCACAGCTGTGCCTGCGTATTTCATCCACAAAAAAATAAGCAAATAGATGAAAAGCGAGAAGAATTCTTTGAATAGTTTGTTTCCGAATTCAGTCATTGGGAATTTTGTTTTCCTATACATGGCATAATGAGGACAAGTTTACAACATCCAACTTTTGAATATAAATTATACACCGAATTCGTGGAATTGGCTCATCTTCGAACTTAAACTAAGATTTTCGGATACAAATATTTTAGCATTTCCAGATTTTGATTACCTATCTCAATTTTTTTTTTTGAGTTATCGTGTTAACATACACCGACGATGACAACGACGATGGCACACGAACGGAAAAGTACCTCAAAAAGTGTTTTCTACGCGTTTCATGAGTTTTTATGATGTTCTAAACCAATTTTGCGAAAAAAGTTTTCGGGATCAATTCCTATACTTTCCCTTGACACGTTGTGTACGGAAAAGTAAAAGTAATTTTTACTTTTCCGCAAACTTTGTTTGTATGGAAAAGTATTGGTTTTACTAGCCAAAATTTCATGACATCTCCTCTTTCGGACCACTATAACGTCACTTCAAACTTCAAAAAGTACATATCTGTACACTAGGCAATGTAGATGGGATCAAATCCTATCGATCAAGACCTATCTGCCTCCAAAAATACGTAAAATAGCGATGTTCGTATGGCGTCGTCCGCGTTCGCGTTCGCGTTTGCGTTTGCGTTTTTTGTTCGCCGATTATCTCAAAAAGTTGACAAGATAATTGAGATCTGTAAAAGCCAAAAGTTTTGGCATGTCGAGACAAAGCTTCGGATTGATTTTAAGCCCATTCTGATTTACCAATTTCGTACCATAAGCCCTCCAACTGAGGACCTGAGAAACCTTGAAAAATGACACTTTTGTACGGGAGGTACCCGAAAAAAGCATATTTCAGGGTTTCGATCAAGGCAAACTGCCATTTTTTTGCAAAAATAATGGGAGCCTGCAAACAACCGAACACCTACTTGCCCATAAATTTGGTCCAAA
>NW_022599638.1:0-4290 GCF_009176505.1 Sitodiplosis mosellana | reverse complement strand
GGTAAATTACATGATGTAATATACGTATGTTTGATGTCAGATACACATTCATGTTTCTTACGTACCAACCCAGGTTTTTACCGTTACATGAAACGTACATTGTAAATGTAAATGTAAAAGGTACTAACTTTGTTTTTTTTTCTCCATGGGGGTCCAACACTTTGGATTTTTTAATTCCAAAACAGATTCTGTTTTTATGTTTAACTATTATCTGTGACTAACTACAAATTTGGATTAAAACGTTATTACCAAGACGATACTTGAAAATGTTCATTTCCATATATTATGATGTATTATTGGTTATTTTGGTAGCATTGAATTTAATACAGAGGTTTAGCTGATTTTTTGATTTTTGGTGACCTGAACTTTATTGTACTCTCTATGCTATCTGTCTAATCCATCCATTGTGATGTAGTACATTTCATGTAACGGCTCAGTTATAGTTTGTTATGCAATAACAAACTAGACACAAAATAAGTTCTTTCGTAGGTTCTAAAAGACTCTACGCGTAGCGTAGAGCGAGAATGTTCACCGAGCGAAGTGAGGTGAACTCTCTTGTTTTGTTTTTTTTCTTCGTTAAACATTATCTTTTTGGCCAACAAAATTATTATATTAGTAATATATAAAGAAAAAATCCCCAAAAGTAGAAATTGCGTAATATTGCGAAATTGTCGACGACAACGACGACAACGACGACAACGACGACGGCACACGAACGGAAAAGTGTCTCAAAAAGTGGTTTTCTACGCGTTTCATGAGTTTTTATGATGATCCAAGCTAATTTTGCGAAAAAAGTTTTCGGGACCAATTCCTGTACTTTCCCTTGACACGTTGTGTACGGAAAAGTAAAATTGAGGGGCAAAAACCAAACTTCTGCAAATGCGATCAACATGAAACTTTCAGAATCTTATTTTTTCTCCAAAAAATGAAATCTCAGAAAGTTTAAAGCCAAAGGGAATCGGTTTACGGGTACCTCTCATACAAAATTGTCGAAGTTTTAGTTAAAGTGACCGATTTTTCACTTTATTTTTATTATTATATTTTCACTGCCTTTATTTGAAGAAAATTCACAAAAAATAACCAAAAGTACCTACGGACAACGCTGGCCAACGGTACGGAAAAGTTCGGGATTACCAATGTAATTCTTTTTATTTGTGCATGAGTACGGCATCGCCATATCCACATATTTGAGTCAAACACACTAGCTTCAGTGCATTGCAGCGGTGCCTTACAGCACGATGTACCCATCAACAACGAATACACGATATACCTGCTTGATAAGCAGAACAGAGCATACAATATTCAGGGCGCTATTCAATCGTCATCGTACGGCATCTCTGGCATTTAAATTCAGAAAAAAATCTGCTCAATATAGGCATAGTCTATGGTTTTTGACATAGGAATTGAAGAGGCCCTCTGAATAACTGGACACTCATTTCCCTATCAATTTAGACAACAGTGTGGAAAAGTTCATATCGCGGATGTAAGACATTTGCTTTCGATTCTCTTCACTCATCTATTTTTTTCTCCATTTTTTCCAAATGATAAATGCGAAAAAGACCGTCTAGCTGAGAATGGTAATTTTGAATAGTTAGGCTCATCAAATCAGAAATGTATTGAATATATTTGAATGATATGTTTCAGGTAAATTGAAGGACGTGAAAAAGCTCATCAGCAATGGAGCCAGAGTTAATTGTCCAGACACTTCGGATCGGACACCGCTTCACTTCGCTGCTCAGAATGGTAATGTTGGATATTTATTTACATTAAATGAGAAATTGGTTTGATCTTTTTCATTGATCTGTGCTATTTTTCAGGTCTCAAAGATGTCGCTGAAAAAATCATCACGAAAGGAGCCAAGCTTGATTTAGGAGACTGCCATGATCGGACACCTCTTCATCATGCTGCTTTGAAGGGTAATGTTTAATATTCATTTTCGATAAATAAGAGAATGGTTTGATCTTATTTATTGATCGGTTTTATTTTGCAGGTTCCAAGGATGTCGCTGAAATGCTTATCACGAAAGGAGCCAAAGTTGATTTAAAAGATTTCACAAAGCAGACACCTCTTCATTTAGCTACTGAGAAAGGTAATTTTGAATATTTTCACTTAATGAAAGAAAGACTTGATTAACATTGATCGATGTTATTTTTCAGATCACATGGAGGTTGTCGAATTGCTCATTACGAAAAAAGCTGAAGTTGATCCTATAGACTGTCTTAAGCGGACACCTCTTCATTATGCTGCTAAGAATGGTAATTTTGAATAGTCATTTTCGTTAAATAAGAAAATGGTTTGATCTTTTTCATTGATCTGTGCTATTTTTCAGGTCTCAAGGATGTCGCTGAAAAAATCATCACGAAAGGAGCCAAGCTTGATTTAGGAGACTGCCATGATCGGACACCTCTTCATTTAGCTGCTATGAATGGTAATTTTGGATATTTTCACTTAATGAGAGAAAGACTTGAGATTAACATTGATCGATGATATTTTTCAGATCACATGGAGGTTGTCGAATTGCTCATCACAAAAAAAGCTAAAGTTAATCCTAAGGACGGTCTTAAGCGGACACCTCTTCATTATGCTGCTGAGAATGGTAATTTTGAATATTTATTTCCACAAAATGAGTAATTAATCTAGTCTTTCTCATTGGTCGACAATATTCTCCAGGCAACGTACAAATCGTTCAAATCCTTGTGAACAATGGAGCCAGTCTTAGTATAAAAGATTATCGAAATCAGACACCTTATCAGATTGCTTCAAATAGTAATGTTGAATATTTTTGTTTAGAAAAGAATGTGATTCAAACTATATTATTTTTCAGATAACAAGGAGGTGGCTGACTATCCTAAGGAGGTTGAAGAAAAAAGAAAAAAGTCATTGACACAAGTGAAATCAATTTAAAAATCAGATTTTTTCCTTTGAGTTCCGTATTCGATTGTCATGTAGAATATTAACCCGCAGACGGGCAAGCTAAATCACTTAAGACCGAAAGTGGACTCATAGTTTTATGGCTGTAAAATTGAAAAAAAACGCAATATATTTTCAAAAGTGAGACTGTGCTGGAAGCTAGAAAGATGTATCTCTCAAACGTGCCATATGCCGATAAAATTGAATGAAAACCAACAGAGATATAACACTCCGATTTTTTTTGTCTAAATTTTGTGGTTTTCAAGTAGTACAGTTTGACATATTAAGAGCTGAATTTTTAGTATACACCTCCATAGCTCCACTAATGCTGAACCAATTTTGTTAAAGCATGCCACGTTTAAAAGATGCATCTTTCCACTTCCCCACTATATACTACTTTTTATGATACATTGCTTTTTACACCGAAAATATTATCAATTCTGGTAGAGAAATGGCTATTTTTGCGGCTTTTGATATTTGACAAACATTCAAATGAATACATGTCTCTGTAACTTTTCTAAGGTTCATCCAATTTCATTGGTATATTGCGCATTGAAATGGTTTTCGGAATAATACTACTTTGGATGATATATGTATTATGTATTCCCAATTTTACAACCATAAAGCCGTGGGCCCGTTTTGGTCCGATTTGCCCGCTTGTGTCCAGAAATTATATTTAGCTCCACGGAGCGTCATCTAATGATCGATGTTCAATTTTTTTGGCTGTAATACGTGGAAAGGATCAAAGAGTACAATGCAGCACCTTTTCCGCACAATAATATAGTTTTTATATATTTATTTATTGAAAAACCATCCTCTCCGACCACAACGAAGCCACTTGCCCGGTTGAGAGTTAATTTCAATATATTTTTGTCAAACTTTAACCATATCAATATTGCTGCTTGGTTCGACTATATCGGTTATGATGGGAAAAGTTGGTAAATCATATACGAATGCTAAGCAAAAAGCTGTAAACAGGGTCGCTTTCTTCGTATACAAATACATGGGAAAGATTTGACGTAAGACGCCGAGACGCCTCTACGCGTAGAATGCTCGAAGCTGTCATCGTACACATATTGAACACGAACATTGTTGTTTACACAATCGCACTCACACAAATGAACGCATCGATAGTGCCCGCTCAATTAATATGTACGATGACTGTTTTGAATGTCCCTCGCCTAGAGTGCTGCGTGTCGTTTTTCTTCGTTTATTAAGCGATCTTGCTGTAAACTTCCGAATACACTCATAATTTCAAGGAAAACCTCAACTGTTTTATTCCAAAACCTTAAGTGTTCAGAGACATATCTAACCGACCATCGCTAGTATAGTGCATAATATTAAACGCACCCATTCATTTGCCATTGTTTTCAAATTCCA
>NW_022599637.1:0-6589 GCF_009176505.1 Sitodiplosis mosellana | reverse complement strand
AAATATTCAGCCAGTTTTTGGCGGTGTTAAATAAATAAATAAATAAAGAACTGCAGAAAAACGGGATTTTTCATGACAATTTTCCATAAAATGTGAAAGTTAGATACTGAGGTTTCTCGTAAAATCATATTTTTGCAAATTCCGACTCAAAAATGGTTCAAAGTGCTTGCTTTTCATTGCGGATTTACGTTTTTTTATTGATTTGCTTCAAAATTGTGCGTGAAAAATACTTAAATTGCGCATTTAAAAGTTAAATTTTGCGGATATATACGAAAAATGATACTTTTAACTGTTTGGACCCAAAAATGATCCAAAGTAGCTATGTTTTATTGCTGATTTGAGTTTCTTTGGTCATTTTTCACTACTTTTGACCCGTTCGTCACCTGGATTTGCATGAAAAAGCAAAAAACCAAGTAAAAGTAAATTTTGAAAATCCTCTGCAAAGCAAATTTTTCAAATGACCATAATTTTCTTATATGGAACCAATTTGGCAAAACCCTTTTGAGGGTTTTCATGTCTCATGGGCCTCTCCAAACTTTGATATATCCGCTCTGGGTTAGGCAACTTTGATTTTTTTTTGTCGCACAGTGTTATTCGTTTTTTTATTCACTTATTACTTTTGTCATATTTATTCATTTATTCGTTATTCGTTCTTATTCGCGAATAAGAACGAATAATTATTCATTTATTCGTGAATAAGTTGTAATAGTTATTACTTCTTACAACTTCTTTTTCAATTTTCATTCGTTTTCTTATTCGTTTCTTATTCACTTCTTATTCGTTTCTTATTCACTTCTTATTCGTTTCATATATTATTCAATTTTTATTACATTTCTTATTCGTTTCTTGCATGAATAAGGAAAAAGTACACGCACATAGAAAAGAGAATCAGTAGACCCTGCGAATTCCATTGGTGAAACGTCAAACTACCAATAGATTTATGAGAAATTAGTGCTATTAATAGCTATATTTTTTGTTGTATTGCCGAACGTAGAACCAATAGATTGTTTCAAATGTATTGGTAATTTCAGTACAAACGGCACAACGCAAGTCGCAAGTCGCAAGTCAATTACGTAGTATTAGTAAACAAAATTCCGCATTTGTACTGAAATTACCAATATATTTGAAACAATCTATCAAATCATCAAAAATCTACATACAGTATTGGTGCACGAAACAGAAAGTCATGAATTTCCCGCACACTCATGCAATCAATAAGTCATACAATGAACGTTCAGAAATCTTGAGTTGTTTGTTTTTGGAAAATAGCTTAAGTTTTGAAACGATAAAGATTTATGGGACTTAAGATTTCCGAACGTTCAATGTATCAATTCTGATTCTTTGACTCGACTGACTCATTGCCTTCAAAATGGAGTAAGAATCTAGCTCGTTTCTTACGACTCATGAAGAGTGAGCACATCAAGTTTGAATCACTTTGGACAAATGAATGACTCCGATTATGACTCATATTGTGACTCCCTTCACGACTCAATTGTTCTACACTGTTTCACTTTTCCGAACAGGAGTCATCGAGCCAGTGTATCTGCTAATAATTGTATGACTGCGATCAAGAGACAATATTTTTATGTTTTAATGTTGAAGTATTGAAATATTCGTTGAACTGTGTTTTCATAAGGATTTATTCAAGAAAATACAAAAATATTAGCTGATACATTAAGGAAGTTGTCTCAATGACTTCTGATGACAAACTACCAAGATTTTACTAATTCTTAAACGTACATGCTTGAATACTCTTCGATATTTTCCCACTCAATAATAGTTGTAACCAATTAAATGAAATATTATTGACAAGATCGCTTAATAAACGGAGAAAAACGACACACAGCGCTCTAGGCGAGGGACACTCATAACAGTCACCGTACATATATTGAGCGGGCACTATCGATGCGTTCATTTGTGTGAGTGCGATTGTGTAAACGACAATGTTCGTGTTCAATATGTGTACGATGACAGCTTCGAGCATTCCACGCGTAGAGGCGTCTTGGCGTCTTACGTCAAATCTTTTCCATGTATTTGTATACGAAGAAAGCGACCTTGTTATTGAAAACATTATTTTTGGGTTGGACTATTGAAGAAAATAGTTTCAACTAAATACATAAGAAAAGAATGCGTTTGCGAAGATGCATAAAATGCAAAACACATTAATACTTCTCAACATCTCGACAAGGAAATTGGGCAATAAAATAAAGGTCGAAATGGTATATCTTTGTTATTGTCGACGACGTCATATACGCAAATGTGCTCAAATTTGTGTATGTGCACAAAAAGAAATAAGAAAGCATAGGTAGCAATAGAATGCAGTGCCGATATTGCTACACCAGCATTCATCCGAAAAAAATCGATTTCGGACATTTGCCATGAAAATGTACCGAAAACCAATTTTTCCGAAAATGTCTACAATTATTGCTCGGCCACCAGACAAGATTTTTGCAAACTGAAAACGCCATTCGTCAGCACTATTCGAGCACTATTTTTTGACGTATAATTTGTGTAGAAAAAATCAATATTTCACATACCTCCCATACAACAGTACTGAAAATTCGACTCTTTTCAACTTTCGACGAATAGTGCTAGCGTTCGAGCACTATTTTTTACATATTCTGGTTTACCAGCACTATTTCCGGGCGGTGCTGATGACATGTACCTTAATTTTCCGGAATATAAACCTTAATTTATTTTTATTTTTTATTTAAAAATTCAGAAATACCCGTCCAGGGGGCAGCACCAAAATCGTGAGGGGTGCCATTTGGCAGCACTAAAATAGCACTAAATTGTAGGGTATACGAGAAATCAGAATAGTCAAGCGTTAGGGTGGTTTTCATACAAAGTGAAAAAAAATGACATGAAATTTTCGAAAAAATTCAAAAATACCCGTCCATGGGGCAGCACGAAAATCGTGGGGGGTGTCATTTGGCAGCACTAAAATAGCACTAAATTGTAGGGTATACGAGAAATCGATAATGTCAAGCTTTCGAGAAAATCCCATACAAAGTGGCTAAAACGACATGGTCAGTTTTTTCAAAATCAAAAATTTTCGCCGACACTGCGCCTTCTTGACAGTTCTCATATAAATGAGCCCAGAAGCGCCAACTGGTGCAAGAACATGTAATAGAACCGTTGTATACCAATAGTATTCAGACGCTCACACGTTGGGTATACTGTTATTGCCTGTTTTGAATAGTAGTTCTTTCACATAAAAACATAAAAATCTGCTTGCATTACTCTTATTCCATTGATTTTTTTTTCCAAATGCAAAAAAAAAAATATTTCAAGCCTCAATTGCACAGCATATCACTATTAGAATCATTGTGTCAACATGAATCAACCAATAAACGAACCAAAACAAACACAAACCACACAATGAAATACCACGTTTGTATAAATATAGCAATCACTTGAAGAGAAAAACTTAAAAAAACATGTTTCAATAAAAAACAATATTCTAATATTTTAGAAAATATAAAATTAAATGAAATTTTCGTGCGTCACTTGTCGGACTACCGTCCTCCGTGATATTCTAATATTTTAGTTTAATAGATTAGTTTTCACATGTTTTCATCAACATGAATAACTGCGACAAATGTCACTTCATGTTGTCATTGAAACAATCGGAACGTGGAACGTCAACAAATGAACTGACATTTGTTCGCAATTCTTTAGTTACTCTTGTGTTGACAAAAACACGCAAAACACGAGAAAAATGTTTGATTTTACGTTTTAAAATAACAAGATTAAATTTTTGCATTGAAAAAAAAAATATTCGCGCTTTTTAATAAAAATAAACTCAAAATATTTCTTGAGAACAGAAAACCGCTCAATAAGCAATTGACACATGTATATATTTGTATACAAGCTTTTGAATTTGACGTACGTTGTGCTTTTAGTACTTGTTCTTGCACTAGTTGGCGTTGACGTAAGAAGGCATAGCGTCGATTTTCGCATAGAGGGCAGCACTAAAATCATGCTAGGTACCAATCGACAGCACTAAATTAGCACTAAATTTTGGTATATAGGATGACCCAGCACCAAATTGGGGTGGGGCCAACGACATCGACCTGATCAACATGAAACTTTCAGAATCTTATTTTTTCTCCAAAAAATGAAACCTCAGAAAGATTAAAGCCAATGAGAATTTTTCACTTTATTTTTATTATATTTTCACTGCCAAGAAAATTCACAAAAAATAACCAAAAGTACCTACGGACAACGGTACGGAAAAGTTCGGGATTACCAATGTAATTCTTTTTATTTGGCTTGAAATGCACAGTCTATGGTGCGTCACTTGTCGGACTACCGTCCTCCGTGATATGTGAGATTGAGAGTAGTGTATGTTTCTGACTTTGTTAGACGATTTTGTCATTTTTTCCGGAAATTGTGAATTTTGATGATTTTGTCAATTTCCATAACGATTTTGTCATGAAAAAAATTGTTAGAATTTTAAATCATGATTTCTTGCGAGTATATTACATTTTTAGATGGTTTTGTCATAGACGTTTTTTTCATTTCATTAGACGATTTTGTCAATTTTCCAAACGTTTTTGTAATCAGCCTTATATTTAATGCACATGACCACATGAGCATTCTTCTTTACCCTCAGCACTGAAATGCTTTGTCGTTCGTTCGTCTGTTGCTTAATTGAGTTCATTTACCATGCGTACGATGGGCTCACTGAAGTGTATGTAATTTCATAAATGAAAATACATTAGATTCATTCACTTTAAAATGTTCCTTTATTCACTTTAAAAATTGAACTGTCTGTTACTGGAATACATTTTGGCTTATATACTAAACCCATTGTACACTAAGCAATTTGGAGATGGTAATGTTCTTGAAATGAAATATAATATACGTGGTTAAATCATATAAATAATCATTGGATGAAGTGCAAGATGTGCTCTTTATAAATCATGTAAATAATTGATATAAAAAATGCGAACTAATCATAATTGAAACTAAACTACACTACATTTGTTCATTAACACAAGATTAAAACGTGAAATTAACCAAAATATGATAAATCTTTGAAACTTCTATCTTTTTATGTTGAATTACAATATGCTTTATGTTGATGCAATGCATCGATGCATCGACATATTGGGGGGGCCTATTTATTTGAATATTGTGGACTGTGACTTGGTGTGCCGAAATAGTTGGTGTAAGTTGGTGATGCGTACGGTGTGTTCGTTCTATTTGATGACCACATCGGCGGTGGTTGTGGTGATGGAGTTTTCTCTCTCGTTAGGTCAATCAATTGTGGTTGTGGGTCGTTTGTTAGGTCTATTACTTCGGGCTGTGGCTCGTTTCTTGTTAAATCAATTACTTCTTCGACAATTTCTTCTATTTTTTCAATATATCTATACAGCTTTCCGTTGATGGATACAATAGTCTCACTGATAATCTGAATCTTAGAGTTTTTTTTATTTTTTATTTGTTCACTGCACCACAACCTTTTCTTATATTTTATTTTTCACTGTGTTTTGTTCAAGAGTTCGATACAGATTGTGACTCGATCTTTATGCTTCTGCTTTCAATAGCGTATTATAAATGTAAATGATCAAAATCGATCATCAAAATCAAGACTATGAAACAAGTGGAGTGTAAACAATGTTTTTTTTTTCGCCGCTCTGTGATTTAAGAATTTATTTCCAATTTTTGTCTGATTTTTCCAACGGTTTTTAAATTTTCTTATCGGAAAAAGTGGAGTTCACATTAATCAACCGAAATTTACTGAAAAAATCTGATAACTTTCATTTACTTTGCCGCTAGTACCAATAACAAATAAGCATAACCACAAAATGTCAACAAGACAACCTCATTGCTGCGAAGTCAATGATATCAAATGTATAAGATACAACGGATGGTCAATGAATTGCCGATTTTGCAAAAAGAAAATATTTGTGGAATGTTTACGACAGCGGGATGAGCTAAGAACAAAGGAGCTACTGTACGTTTTTGGTTTGATGTCCAAAAAACCAGAGGATAATGGTGGTTTCCGATGGGAAGTGCTCCAAAATGATCCAAAAAAAACAGCAGCGTTTTCTCAAATGTTCAATGTTGACTCACCGTACGGAATTACATGTGAAATGTGTGTCATTAAATTTGAAAATTCACTGAACATTGCATCAACAAGTACGATTCAGCACCAAAAGGGACTGCAACAAATGCAAAAAATTGATGAGTTGATTCCGGAATCAGTTGACAAGCAAATTAGTGACAAACTGAAAGCAAACATTACACATCTGACCGCATCACAAAACCCGAGCAAAATCCAACAAAACAACATGAGAAAACCAAGAATTTCTCCTGTCAACGGAGTATTACCAGAGTACGCCATTCACATATCACGAATTATAGAAGTAAGGGAGATGGTCTAGTTATGAGACGGGTTTTGTTTTAGATTTAAAAAAAATTCTGTGGTTTTCAAAAATAGAAAGTTAGAGTTCTATCATGTAGCTTATGTCCAGACGCAACTTTTTTCCGATGAAAGTTTATTGATTCCAGTTACTCGAAAAAAAATTTGACCAATCTTGTGAGGACTATTTTTTTGGCCCCAAAAAAATTTTGGTCC
>NW_022599636.1:0-3284 GCF_009176505.1 Sitodiplosis mosellana | reverse complement strand
TGCATATTTCTGTCTCTTCTACATTTTTATCTTTTTGATTGATTCAAGAATTTTTTTCTTTCTTAGATTCCAAATCCCACAGAAACCAATTTATATAAATTTGATAAGAAGACCAATAGACCGTTTAGTATCATATTACTATTTTTTGCGATATGGAGACAACTACAGGCCGAATTTGGTGCGACGAAAAGCGGGCGATAAAATGGTAAGTGCAACTCACTAGGTGGTGATTTGTTTCATCAAATTTACCAATTTCTCAACAACAATTGGTGCAAAAATTTAACTTAGAATCTCATTTGGAACGATTCAAAAGAGAAAATCGTGATTTTTTTTCGAAAACTCTAACATTTTTAATTTGTTTCATCATGTGCAGACATTAGATGAGTGTATAAAACGAAAGCAACCGGATTGCGATGTAAAATATATGTGGCTGCAAGTGCCATTCTTTTGTGGTCATGCGGCTGAGTGCTGGTTTGTATATTAATTGTCACTTTCATGCGTTTATCTTCAAATGATTCAAGTTCTTGGAATATAAATTCCGATTTTTGTTCCAATTTACAGGCGACCGGGTAGCGAATGGGCGTTAGAGCAAGCCAAGTATAACTTAGTGAATCATTACTTTTTAGTTGGAGTAACAGAAGAAATGGAAGATTTCATATATCTATTAGAGTTATCGTTGCCAAGGTTCGTATATCTTAACTCCATTTTCTTCGAATAGAGTCTTAAGAATTCTATTTATATTACAAATTGAATTTTTTAATAGTCAAGATATGCTAAAAATTTCAAATCCAATTTTCAAGACATTTTTACCAATAATTCAACTTTTTCTTTATTTTTGGTTTCGTTTTTTGAATATTTTTGTTGCAATTACAAATATTTCTTTAAACTGAACCACCCACAGAATATTCAAAGGATCAATGAATCAATATCTAAACTCGAGTAAATCGCATCTGCGTCAGACGACATCAAAGATCGATCCGAGTCCGGAGACGATAGCTGCAATAAAAAAGACCGAAGTATGGCGGTTGGAGCACGAATTCTATGAATTTGCATTGCAGCAATTCCACTTCAACTACAAATTGCAGAACAAAATTAAAGTACAGGGTCAAAATTTGGAGCAAAAATTCTTTTACGAAAAAATTCGACCAAAAAAATAGTGAAAAAACAACAAGACGATCTCATTTTATGTTTTTGTATGATTTCACAAAAAGCGATTAATGACATTTACAATTGCATCAAAACACGCGGTCATTGATAGTGTAGAAGCCATTCGATCGTATATAAGCATCGATAGATTTGTTCGTTCACTGAGTTTTACCTTTAGTTCTTCTTTGTCAATTTATAAAAAATACTCTATTAGCGAATTTTCATTCAGCAGTCAATTGCTATACCTATTCAACAACAAAAAAATGCTCAACACTTGATATTTCGTATCACAGACATGATACTCTACTGAAATTATGATATTGTTGCCTGATCAGTGGCACTTTGTCAGGAACTGTTAGATTTCTCTTTTTTTTCTATCTAGTTCTTATGTCTAGATCCTATTTATAGAAAGCAAAGACCGACTTAATTTTTTACCAACAAAAACATACACACACCGAACATTTTCTATTTTTTGTCACCAATTAGCTTTTATTTATTGTGTAATTAAATGCAACAAAATTAGACTAAGAGTAACGGACTCAAGGTGAAGAATAAAAAGACATTTTATTATTCACAAATGAAAGCGAGTTTTTTTTTCTCTTTCTCACACCTCGTTCGAAAAAAAGAAATTCAAGTTCAAGCGCGAAAAAAAAACCATTCCAACCACAACAGATGAAAATATATCGATTGTTTGCACGTGCAAATATTGTCATTCTTTAGCGAGTGCATTCACATCGAAGCAATTGAATTCCGATTGTTTGTCGATGTGACGTGTACTTATAACTACGTCTCGATACGTGTACATTTGCGACTGAATGATTGATTCATGTGATTAGTCATCGGAGTTTACGTATACTTGGGCACTTTATGTCGGTGTCGATGCCTCGCAAGTTGTCGGATTTCATTCAACTTATCTCAAACTTCTTGTTAATGGTGATGCGCATGAATGAGTCTTCCATCGACAGCAGCGCAAATGTCTCAACAAAATAGGTATTGAACGTATCGATATGATCTGTCCAAGTCTATTAGCTAACCGTATTCAGTAGTTGCTTCTCAGGAACCGGTTTGGTTTTACATCAGAACAACAGAGAGACAGAGAAACGGTTCACCAATTAATGGCTAAATTGATAGCGTTTTTTTCTCTCTCCAATCGCCCATCAAATCGGATTTTATATCGCGTGAAATCGTGATTTGAAACAAACGAAACCTAAACACACAATCGTTAATTAAATCGCTAAAAATAAAACCACAATTTTTGATTGGAATAATAATTACAACGGAGATGCGCGCTATGTGTTTAGTCAAAAACAAAAAAAATTTCCTCAAACAACTTGTAAAAACGCATTAAATTTGTTGAACAACACAAAAATAATAAATATCACGGAGCGACAAAAACGATAGACGGGAGAGAAAGAGTCTAAATTTAACAGCGTTTCAACAGGTTTGATTTTAAAATTGGTGTTACGTGTGCTGTGCCCAGCATTAAAGAGGCAACACACGACCCGAAGAACTAAAATCGAATTGGGAGACCATGTTCGTAGCCAACATCCAAAAATTTTATGCCGAGCGTTCGACTAATACAGTTTAAATCGAACCACCAAACGTAGTAGACGCGATTAATATCGCGAAGGTTTCTTTTTTTCTGTTCTTGTTTCGCTTTTGTTCATTGGGTTTACTAGAGAGTCGCTTTTGCGAGAATCATCGTTTCGTTCACAATTACAAATACGCAGTGAGTAGTATTTTGCTTCCATTTGCTTGGTGTGTAGCTTTTTAGTTGCATTCGCTTAAAGCGATCCGACGCATACGATACGTATGTATGGTGTGCACCAATCCGAGCCACCACTTCCATTGTGCAATATTCAATCATATACCGAACGGAAAAATGTTGCATTTTGCATAATATCACAGTATTTGGCAATCGCAGACGGTTTTTTTTTCTGTGTGCAGCGTGTATGTGCCTACTTCTCAATTGAATCCGCATTGACATGGGAATAAGAACGCCATTTCATATGGTGGATTGTTTACTCAAGCTGATTTAGACAACAAACAGTCATTGCGGTTTATGAGTGCAGCACATTTCATCATTTCGAGAGTGAAGTTTTATGTAATGCGATAGCGATATGTACATGTTCTTTAAT
>NW_022599635.1:0-3372 GCF_009176505.1 Sitodiplosis mosellana | reverse complement strand
TAGGCACTTTTCATTCGACTGATATCAAAAACACCCTAATGATCACACTGTAGAGGATTGTGAACTAACCGTTGAAAAATGGAAAGAATTGATTTACAGAGAAGTCATAGCGTATAATCCAAGTGCATGAGCAAAGCTTCAGTACATTTACGCTAAAACAATGACAGAGTTTTAAAATTCGCACAAACATTCGTGTATCAAAAAACAAAAGCGTGGAAAATATATTGTTCATATTAACGCTCTTAATTATATCAAAAAACCCACAGTGGATATAGTATAAGTTTATATTTAAAAAAAAGTCGTATTTTTCGAAAAGATTAAAAAAAGATAACAAAAACACCAAATTCCAATCACAAACAGCAATCATGTTTAATCACAGTTGAAAACATTTTTGACAACATATCGACGTGATGCATAAACAAACACAATGATATGCACAGTGATTTTACGACACATACACATCGCACGCCACATACATACTTGCGATTTGATAACTGATCGTGATTCTCTTTCTGTCACCTTCGTCGATCGCTCTGCATTGTGTGTGTGTGTGTGTATGAGTGAACTTCACAAAGACTTTCTCTTTAGCGGCAAATAATATCAAACATTATAGTGGCCGTAGTGTCATAAATGAACGCACACACGAGTAGTAACAATTTGTATGTGGGCAAACAGTGTATATTAATCAGTGGAATGCTATACATCGGTGATTGTTTATTAATCAAAACAAATTGTATTTCCTATCAGTACAGAAATGTGTTTAAAAAAAGAAATACACTCCGACTAATGTGATATAAATGAAATTTGATAGAGTCATAGTGTTGTCCATATCGTGTGTTCTGTATCGAAAAGTGTTTTAGTTACAATGCCAAATTAATCAGGGAATTATAATCACAAAGAGATATATTGATAATTTGTTTATAAAAATAGAATTTTCCTGGAAACAATAAATCAAGTACATTTATACGAGAGAGAAAAATTAAGTGAAATAAAGTTGTAAAAGGTTGGAGTAAACGTGTTGAAAGAGTTCGTAAAACAAGTGTTAGTTTCGTCAAGTTATTTGTCAAATTGTAAAGAATTTTTAATAAAAGTGTGCCTTAAAACGATACCATGAATTGACCTCATTAAAAACCTGATTTTTTTCTACAATCTAATTTGGTGGTGAAAAGAACGGCGAAAGAGCGACACGTACATTTGTTATTTTATTCATATTTATTTTGATCGTTCTTCAAAGGAAAAAGAGCTTGTTCTTTTTTTCTCTATCATTTTGTCTTAACTTATCGCTAGTCGTTCGCAAAAAGAAGAAGAAAAAAATGAGAGTGTAATAATTCAACCGGAATTTTGACAAGAAGAATTTAATGTATTGAGTCATACATTCCTTTAGTTGCTTTTTTCCTCCAATTTCTCTATTTGTACAATGTATTCGCAAGAAGACTTTTATTCTGTTGACATTGGTGATACAAAATTCACGGTACTCAAGCGATACAAGAATCTGAGGCCGATTGGTGCTGGCACCCAGGGTATCGTTTGGTGAGACAATTCAAGTGTTATACGTCCAAATTTAAAATGAATCATTTGAAAAGAGAAAGTTGTTCAAATTTTTTGTTCATTTCGTTCCAGTGCTGCATATGATGATGTGACAGGAAAGGATGTGGCAATCAAAAAACTATGGAAGCCGTTTCAAAATATCGTATTTGCCAAACGTGCTTATCGAGAGTTTAAGCTGATGAAATTGGTCGATCACGTGAATGTGAGTAAACGCATTTTTTTTCCTTTTTCATTCGAATTTTTTTAAACATACCGTCACCAAACAAATTTACTCTAGATTATTAAACTTCTAAATGCGTTCACGCCACAACGATCTCTGGACGAGTTTCAAGACGTATTTCTTGTGATGGATTTTATGGATGCAAATCTAGGCAATGTCATAAATACTCAATTGGACCATAAGCGAATATCGTATTTACTCTACCAAATGCTTTGTGGCATCAAACATTTGCACTCAGCTGGTATCATACACAGAGTACGTACATACAACAACTATACGTATAATAATTGTTGAATTGAACATTGATCTAATGAGAAACAAATTTTCTGACAAAATATGATCTGTTTCAGGACTTGAAGCCATCTAATATTGTAGTCAAAGCGGATTGTTCACTAAAAATATTAGATTTCGGACTGGCTCGGGCAGCTGGTTCAACAGCAATGATGACCCAATACGTGGTTACTCGATATTATCGGGCGCCTGAAGTGGTCTTGGGCATGGGATATACTGAAAAGGTGGATATTTGGTCAATTGGATGTATTATGGCTGAAATGATATCGAAGGAGATTCTATTTCCCGGTACAGATCATATTGATCAATGGAACAAAATTATTGGTAAAATGAGCTTAAATCGCCGCTATTATTCTAATAAACACTCACATATCTTTGTTATATATTATAGAAATCTTGGGAACACCACCTGCATCATTTTTGAGCAAACTTGAACCGAGTGTGCGGTACTATGTTGAGAGTGGTCCACGATGTACTGGTATAGACTTTAATACATTATTCCCTGACGAAATATTCCCGGATGACTCGACAGAACATGGCTGCTTGACTGCGACTGAAGCGAGGGATTTACTTAGTCGCATGCTGGTAGTTGATCCCGATCAGAGGATTTCTGTCGATCAAGCACTCGATCACACCTATATAAATGCCTGGTACAATGAATGCGAAGTGAATGCAGTAAGTTCTTCATTGATCAGTGAAATGGTTGAAAATGTAACATCTCTTTTATTTTTCTATTGTAGCCGGCACTCAATTCTTACGATCACAGTGTGGAAGAGCATGAGCATACTGTTGAGCAATGGAAGAATCTGATGTACGAAGAAGTCAAAGAATATGAAGCACAAAATTATGAAATGGTCGAGCTATGAGGCAACAATTTCCCAATGGAATAGATACTAAGCAATTGATGAGCTGATATACCGCAAATAATACCAATGTATAGATTGTTTGACATAATAAAATTGAACGAATATACATTAAGAATGTCATCATCGTTTTATGATTTGCGACTCATACCTCATTTTTTAAAAATAAACATTTGATTTCAATTATTAGCTGCCAATGGATAACGATGTGACATATTTCAATAAAACATAGCAATGATTATAAGAATAAAATTTTTTATTGGTTTCATTGTCTGGAGACTTTCGTATTGATTGTCCGTCAACATCTCTGATGCAAAAACCAACGCCGTAGCGTTTCAGACGTTTCTCAGCCCTGGTGATTTTTCAAATGAAAAATGTTCAATACAAACATTTCCTCTTGTCTTTGTTGAGATACGAAGTAATCGTGAAGAGTTTTAGAATGAGACTGAA
>NW_022599634.1:0-3586 GCF_009176505.1 Sitodiplosis mosellana | reverse complement strand
TTGCTGTACTCATAGAATGCATGGGTTTGCAATTCATAACGAAGTGTATCAACAAAAGCCGAATAAAGGCTTGATTTTTTCATGATGCATAGACCTCCCATCCGGCCGGGAAAAGTCGGGAAAATCACGAAAATCCCGACATTTTGAGGCGATTCCCGATTCCCGTTTTTTTTCTGTTTTTGAGTCCATTTTCCCGACATTTTTGAGTTAATTTGATTCCAAGAATTTATTGTACAATTCAAGTCAAATTATAGAAGTTTCATTTAGAAATCGCGCATTTTTTTTGTCAAATTATGAAACATTCTCATTCTGCTCACCAGTACTACTATACTATATGTTACAGCTTATATTCTTATTTGCAAAACGTACATGTGAATACATGTATAGTTTCGATGAATTTCGAT
Source organism: Sitodiplosis mosellana (assembly GCF_009176505.1). NCBI lineage: Eukaryota > Metazoa > Arthropoda > Insecta > Diptera > Cecidomyiidae > Sitodiplosis > Sitodiplosis mosellana. The sequence goes on along the minus strand of NW_022599634.1, from coordinate 3,182 downwards.
TCCTGTTAGACTAAACAATGATCCGTCGTTAAAAATACACAGCAATTATCGGTGTATTAAAGGCAAGCGTAAACCAGGCGCAGATTAATGATTTCAACGATAAGAAGTTAACGGTTAGTGAACGATGCGTACATTTTTTTAAAAAGTGTGCCACAGAAAACTACAACTACGCTCGCTTTGATACAATCAAATTCGTACATTCATGCAATTCCAGGTAATTTTTAAACATTGTGAAGTAAAGTGGATACATTGTAAATTATTCTAAAATCAATTGTCGATTCTTAAATTTGAAGGCGGAAATGACCCAGCTGAAAGGAGTTTTTCGATAGTGAAGAAGATGTGGTCCGATGATCGCTCAGAGCTCACATTGACAAGGATTAGATCGACGGCTCTCATTAAATTTAACACAAATCAAACGCGCCTTGAATTTTACAACACAATCAAAGATCAACCAGACATTTTGCGTGCAATCAAAGGAGGAAAAAAATATGAACAGAACACTGCGCATGAACAGCCGTGCATTGCAACTGAATACCGAATTTGATGATTCCGTGAAATGTTGTTAATCTGTTTATTGTAAACATTTTTTTTTCATTGCTTTTTCTTCGTTTATTTATAAACAAAAAAAAACATATTTTTCGAAGTATAGTTCCATTCCAACAGCTTATTTAATAACAAGATTAAATAAATTGAAATCGCTCTGAAAAGATTTTTGAATCGATACCAATACTTTTATGTTCGCTTAGGCACGAGTTTTTTTACTTTGCTTCATCAAAGAATATGAAAATAAATATAACAAACGATAATACGTGTATTTTGAATTTGATATTTTTATGAATATATGATTATTATGTGTTTTTCTTCAATTTTGACTTCCCGACTTTTCCCGATATTTTTTTATGAATTCCCGACATTTTTTCCAATTCCCAGCAAAAATTCCCGACATTTTGAAAATTTACGATGAGAGGTCTAATGATGCATATTCATTTTACCGTTTATTCCAAATATTTCGTAAACAAATAAGTGCGCGAAGAGAAAAGTATGGAGTGTGCACTGTGCACAGATTGGCACAGTAGCACAATAAAAATGAGTAATTAGAATCATTTATCAATCGACTTTCGTGAAGACCACTCGAAATAAAAAGAATTACATTGGTAATCCCGAACTTTTCCGTACCGTTGGCCTGCGTTGTCCGTAGGTACTTTTGGTTATTTTTGTGACTTTTCTTGAAATAAAGGCAGTGAAGATATAATAATGAAAATAAAGTGGAAAATCGGTCACTTTAACTAAAACTTCGACAATTTTGTATGAGAGGTACCCGTAAACCGATTCTGATTGGCTTCAAACTTTCTGAGGTTTCATTTTTTGGAGAAAAAATAAGATTCTGAAAGTTTCATGTTGATCGCATTTGCAGAAGTTTGGTTTTTGGCCCTCAATTTTTTCCAAGAAAATTTCGACAAATTGAGGACAAACAAGGTCGCGTCGCTCCGCTCCGCTCTTATTTTACTTTTCCGTACACAACGTTCAAGGGAAAGTATAGGAATTGATCCCGAAAGCTTTTTTCGCAAAATTAGCTTAGATCATCATAAAAACTCATGAAACGCGTAGAAAACCACTTTTTGAGACACTTTTCCGTTCGTGTGCCGTCGTTTTCGTTGTCGTTGTCGTTGGTGTTTGTTAACACGATAACTCGAAAAATAATTGAGATAATCCAAATCTGGAAATGCCAAAAGTTTTGTATCCAAAAAACTTAGTTTAAGTTCGAAGATGAGCCATTTTCGATTTGACCCTTGGGTACTTGCCCTAAGAAAAACCTCGAAAAATTGACACTTTTGTATGGGAGGTACCTGTAAATCGACTCCGATTGGCTTCAAACTTTCTGGGATTTCATAAAAAATAAAGTAAGATTCTGAAAGTTTGAAATCAATCGGAATCTATTTACGGGTACCTCCCATACAAATTTTTTGAAATTTTGACTAGAATTACCGATTTTTGGACAATTTTGTATGGGAGGTACCCGTTAATCGATTCTGATTGCCTTCAAACTTTCTGAGGTTTCATTTTTTGGAGAAAAAATAAGATTCTGAAAGTTTCATGTTGATCGCTTTTGCAGAAGTTTGATTTTTAGGCACTACATGAAATGTAGAGTCTATTGATTTAGTCATGTTTTTTCAGACAAAAAATTAAGCCGCACTTTGTGGGCGAACGGGTTGTCCGATTTGCATGTGCTATACATCGTTGGATAGGTCTTGGTTGTCGGAAGTCCGTAGGGGTATTTTTGGGACCATCTTGGTCCATCATGGTCATGTTAACACGACTTAATACCATTTTCACACATGAATAGTCGATATGGGTATCATATGAAAGGCCTTGGAACGGAGATGAACATGGACATCATCTCCGTCCATCTTGGTCATGTTAACATGACTCAACACTATTTTCCCATATGAATAAAAAGAATTACATTATTATTATTATTATTCTGCACCGTACAGCGTTTCTTCGCCAGAGGTGGTTTATTTAGTATAAATATTATTTTATATTTACAATATTTACAATTTGATATTTTAAATATTTCATTTTACTCTCTCCAAATTCTGCTTCTTTTAAAATATTCGGTAACTCTATGTTTGACAGTATTTGTATTTGTGTTAAAATCAATCAATAAGTATCACAATTTGGAATCGTAGTAACATTGCATTCATTAGGTAGATTAGGCGGTTTGATAGGAACAAAATATTTATAAAATTCATTGTATGTCATCAGCATATAATTTATAGGCTCGAACTTTGACTAATCACGATGACGCATTGGTAATGATAGGAAATTTGAGTTTCTTGTCCCATGTCGCGATGTTCTAATATTTATTTCGCTCAAAATGTGTTTCGATGATGTATGTCCACACATCACATTATGAACGAGTGATATTTGGGCAACTTTTCTCCGTTCTTCCAGCGTTATCATTTGTAATTCAAGCAGTCGGCATTCATATGGTGGTTTCCTAAATCTGTGTGGCCATTTCATTTTACGAAGTGCAAACAACAGAAATTGTTTCTGGATGGATTCAACTCGGGCAATCTTTTCAGCTGTGTATGGGTTCCATACTTGAGATGCATATTCGACAATCGGAAGGAAAAATGTGTTAAATAGTCTCTTTATGGTCCATGGATCCTCAAACTCTC
>NW_022599633.1:0-5220 GCF_009176505.1 Sitodiplosis mosellana | reverse complement strand
ATTGGTTGATTCATGTTGACACAATGATTCTAATAGTGATATGCTGTGCAATTGAGGCTTGAAATATTTTTTTTTCTCATTTGGAAAAAATATCAATGGAATAAGAGAGATATCAGTGTAATGCAAGCAGATTTTTATGTTTTTTATGTGAAAGAACTACTATTCAAAACAGTCAATAACAGTATACCCAACGTTTAAGCTTTTAATACTATTGGTATACAACGGTTCTATTACATGTTCTTGCACCAGTTGGCGCTTCTGGGCTCATTTATATGAGAACTGTCAAGAAGGCGCAGTGTCGTTTTGAAGACTGCCAAGAACTGCAAAACGATCTCAACAAAATTGTAAAATATTTCCGGGACAATCGACTAAAATTGAACATCAAGAAATCAAATTGCATATCATATCACCGTGGACAGTTGCAGTATGAATTTGAATATACGATAGACAATGAGAAGATTAACCGTGTCAAAGTAATTAAGGACCTCGGCATTATACTGGATGAGAAAATGAACTTCAATGCACATATTGAGTTCATTACCGCCAAAGCAAAATCAAGATTGGCTTGGATAAAGCATTTTGGAAGAGAGTTTGAGGATCCATGGACTATTAAGAAACTCTTCTTCACCTTTGTACTGCCAATTATAGAATATGGCTCCCAGATTTGGAACCCATACACTGCCGACAAGATTGCTAGACTTGAATCCATACAAAAGCAATTTTTACTATTTGCACTGCGCAGAATGAGATGGTCAAACGGATTCAAATTACCATCATATGAATTTCGATTGCTGCATTTACAAATGATTACCCTTGATGAACGAAGAAAGATTGCTCAAATATCGATGGTGCATAATGTACTATGTGGACGTACATCGTCGAAATACATAACCAGCCAATTAAGAATCAGAACACCACGGCATCGGACAAGAGATATAGATTTCTTATCACTACCAATAAGACGCCATAATTATTCCAAATTTGAGCCCATAAATGGCATGCTTATTACATACAACGATTTTTATAAGAAATTTGTTCCAATTAAACCGCCATATGCAACTGATGGATGTGATACTAATGTTATTCCAATTTGTGATACTTATCTTATTGATTTCAATGTTAGTACTGATACTGTTAAACAGAGGGTAACTGAATTTTTTAAAAGAAGTAGAGTGTGGAGAAAACGAAAGAAATATTGTAAATATATTAATATGATATTTATAACAAATAAACCACCTTTGGCGAAGAAACGCTGTATGGTGCAGAATAATAATAATTTTCCGTACATTTTATTTTTACAAAACATTACGAAATACTTATGTACGGATAAAATCCGTACAAGAGTAGAAAATATCCGGTCACCTTACACTACTCAATCTGCAGAATCGCTGTATGGTGCAGAATAATAATAATCAATCTCACCCATTGACATTTTATTCGGTTTTGCTTTGATAGCAAAAATATGTGAAAAGTAAACTTTTAGGATAATCGATGCAATTTTTGGTGGTAATTACAGGTATGTTCGTGGGTTACGTATTTGATCATGACGCAGCCAACGCCACAAGAGCAAAAAGCGGCATTCGGATGTTTACTGCGAGCTGCACTATCATGTTGGAATATTGGTAACTTCAATGGTGCAATGGAAATCACAACTGGTCTGAGGTAGGCATATTTCAAATTTCACTTCTATTTTGGTTTCAATTTGGTTTTCCAGTTCAGGTGGGAACATACCTTTTGAGTGAAGCCCTTGCACAATACACAGTGTAAGTCTCTGCAAGCGCTTGTGTGCAAGTGAAAGTTTGGCTGTATACAACTAAAATGCAATCAACCGATGGACAAAAACGACTTTTTCGCTTTTTTGTCCGTGTTCGTGACACCTTCAATTCAAAATAGATTTTATTGGCTATTTTAACATGGTTTTCTGATGGTGAGCCTTGTTAAATGGAGTAAAAACACGATGACCGAAAAATTCGGTGGGAATTAGCATCGTATTCAATATATGCATTGAGACGCTGGAAAATTTTCCGACGCGCCACCTATAGCAAAAGTTTCCGCGCCAAACAACTACTGTGACAGCATACATTCTGTTTGGCAAATGTATTCTGTCATTACATCGCAGATTCGACGAAACGAGTGAGAATGACAGAGGCGACATAGATAGTGCGTCGAAAAAATTTCCAGCCGATTTTGCTGTTATTAATGCCCACCGGAAAAATTATTACGGACATAAATATTGTCCTGTGAAAAATGTTCCGACATGTCGCACATAAAGCTGTCAACGGACAGAAGATTGTCCAAAATTTTATCACGGACATACGGACAAACGGACACTGACAGAATTTTGTTTGAAACTTTCGGACACGCTTTTTTGTCCGGACATTCGGACAGTCCGGACACGTTTTCGGACGGACGGACACATTTTGTCCGAAAATTTCAATGAAACCAAAAACACGCGTTTGTCCGTCCTTTCGTCCGGAAATTTCAAATTTTCAACAAATGGTTCGCATATTTAACGCTTATAATATCTCAACGGATGATCGTATCTTGATCATCTTGATAACAAAACTTTTCTTTAATATATCACATCTCTATAAATTGAATGATGACTTTTGCAGTCATTAAAGCCGTCACTACAATGTTAACGCTTCAGTTGGTCTTTAATTTTTTACACGTTCAAGCTAGGCGATATTGGACCGTTTACATTTCGGCGAACTATTCATTTTCTTGTATTGGTTAAGTTATTTTGTGTCAAAACGTTTAGACTGAATTTTTATGCCCATATGACAACTATAACTATAAATTATATACTAATATTTTACAAAATGCAATTAAGCCAGTGTTTGGCGGTGTTAAATATGAATAAAAATGAAAAGTTATTGTAATATTTGAGAATCGAAACATTTCTATGCTCTTTTAATAATCGATAACAATGACAAAAACTCATGAGAATTGAAATTGAATAAAATGTTCAACACTAAAACTTTACGTTATGGATGGCAAACAAAGTTCATTGATGGTTTCAATATTACACAAGAACAAATAGTTTGATCAATTTTCGAATTAGTTTTGAGAATTTTTCTTCATACAATTTTCATTCACAGAAGAAAGTACTTATCAAGATACTAAATTTGTATAAATAAACCACCTCTGGCGAAGAAACGCTGTATGGTGCACGATGTAAGTAGGCACAAATTTGATAATTGCAGCATCCAAAGTCTTGTGCAGCAAGTTCACTTTCTCAGTGATTGTCTTTCCTTGGAATAATTCGGTGAAATTTATATTTGCTAAGTATGCATTCATGTCCCTGTAGTTGGCCCGCTTGAAGTTGAATGCTTTAGTTGTAATGTTAGTTTCAGTCGTGTTTGTACCATGCCATTCAAACGTAGCCATTATCGGTGGATGGTGATCTTCTACTTTTTTCTTCAATGCGTTAGATTCATCGACGCGCTCAATCGAAACATTGGTGAAATCATTAGTGAAGAACAAATCCAAGAGACGTTTCTTTGACTGATTACACACATGATTTACCTGTTGAACGCCCAAGCTCATGAGTCCCTGGATAAAAGTGGCCGTGTACTCAGGTGCAAATTTAGTTGGAATCATGACGTTGTTGTCGTCGCTATCAGTCGACCATTCCACATGCGGAAGATTAAAATCACCAACAAAAATAAGAACATCTTCTGGATCAGATGCTATTTGATGCATGGCCGCCAAGTGTGAGTCGTAGATTGATTGTGGTGAACTTGGTGGAATGTAAGCACAATATATGTAAATGACGTGTGATTTAGTAGTAGCTTTCACACAAACGTATTCCAGATCGTCAGCACCAGCAATTTTAATTTCTTCAGTGGAAAATCTGTCGTTTTTGGTTGCAATTGGTACACCTCCGCCGCGTTGAAAATGTCTGTCCCTACGATAAACAGAATATGAATCGTCAAAAAATTCAGCGTCATAAATATCATTTCTGAGCCATGTCTCAGTTAAAATTATCATATCGTAATCGTTAGAAGTGGCGGCGCAGTAGAATCGGTATTCTTCAGGACAAATACTGTGACAGTTCTGGTTTTATGTGAAGAAGAGAAGAAAAACATAAACAATGGATAACTCTTCTTAGAAATTCTACTACACAGTGCCACACAGTGGGTTTGTGCAATAACTAATTCACCAAAAATGGTTCCCTTATAAAAAAATGTTCAATCAGTATCATATTGATACTGTTAAGAAGAAGAGTTGCTTTATGAAATTTTTTTAGTGAGAAATTCTCAAATATTAAGAATATAGATAAATTCCGCGTATCATCCTCCACAACTATAAGTACAAATTATATACTAACATTGTACAAAATCCAAGGCGGTGTTAAATATGAATAAAAATGAAAAGTTACTGTAGTATTTGAGATTCGAAACATTTCTATGCTGTTTTAATAATCAACACAACATTTACACAAGAACAAATCTATTGACTAGATCGAGAGGAGAGTAAGTTCATCTGACTTTGTTATGAAAGAGAAGAGTAAGTTTCTTTCAACTCAAAAATGGTAAAAGGCGAGTATGTTCATTTTTGGCGGGTCCTCGCGGTTTCCCACGGTTTCCGCGGAACTGATAGGAGATATCAACTTGGTGTCTTCGGCAAAGACCAAACTATGATTCTTCCACGATTTTTCATACCAAAAATGCTATAAAGTTTAGTTTGGTCTGTAACTTTTCGAATTTGTTAAGAAATTTGAAATCTATTAAATGGTAATGTGGAAAAAATGTATTTCAATTAAATACGACCATCGGTGGAGTGAATTTTGTCAAACAAATGAAAAATTTTCCGATTTTTCGAAAAATTTTGTCATTTTTTGTATGGAAGGTCTTAATTATTTTTCCCGCAGTTTTTGGGCAATTTCATCAATAAATGATATCCATTACCGAAAATAATGAAATTGATAGTCTAGTCCATTTATAAAAACTTCAAATATTCTCATAAACATCATTTCATGAATATTTTTTTGTAAAATAACAGAATTAATGGGAAAAAACTGAAATTTCAATGCCGGTCCTAATTAAATTTCCATGACTGTATATTAGAATTTTTTCACATACTCTCCTCTCGATCTAGTCAATAGAAATAGTTTGATTAATTCTCCTATTAGTTTTGAGAATTTTTCTTCATACAATTTTCATTAAGACGACGCTATGCCTTCTTACGTCAACGCCAACTGGTGCAAGAACAAGT
>NW_022599632.1:0-4693 GCF_009176505.1 Sitodiplosis mosellana | reverse complement strand
ACCAGATGAATGTAATATTACTACTATTCCGAATTGTGATACTTATTTAATTGATTTTAACATAAGTACAAATACTGTAAAACAGAGAGTAGCTGATTATTTTAAGAGAAATAGAATTTGGAGAGAGTAAAGGGGGATGACGTTAGCTGTCAAAGTCATAACAAGTACATTTTCATTGCTCCGCATTATTAAATTAAATTCAAATATTTTTTGTGTTTTTCTCGATAAGTTTTCTGAAATTTCTTGATTGAAATAGAAAAATTGGATGAAAATTTCTAAGAAAACATTGAAGTTCAGTGAATTTTTTTTGAAAAGAAAGTCACAATCAATCGTGAAAAAAACACAAACATACAACTATACATTCACCGCTTTGTTTTGTTGATGCTTTTTTTTTTCCTTCTGAGTTGAAACCATGTCTGCCGAAATACATAACTGTGATGCCAGTAAATGCACGGGATCGGATTTTGATGGTGAATATCTGCAATGTTTTTCTTGCCATGAGAAGTGTTACATTCAATGCCTCAGTAAATGTGAAGCCACAAAGAGACTATTCACTAAATTCAACCTGTACGATGATCGCGGACAACCGGTAGCCGAAAATTCTAAGCACATTATACAACGATTGAAAATATACTTCTCCATATCATCAGCGATAACAGTTACATGCGCAACGTGCAGGAATTATTTTGTTGAGATGAAAAATCAGAATGGCACCTTGAAAACGGAGATCAGAAACAAAACAGATGAAATATCACGCCTATCCGCTGAATTGAATAGCCTCAATGGTCAATTGGATAACCTCAAAAGTGCCATTGAACAATTGGAAGCAAAACAAACGACACAAATTGAAGAAAATAAACAGAATGGTGACACTGACACTCAAATTAATGCTGATCGGAAAATGTTGGCAGATGCAATGAAGAAACTTGGTGAAAAGATAACGATATCTATCCAAAGTGAAATTGAAACAATTGTCGAATCAATCCAAACCGGTGAAACGGTTTCACATTCACCCGATGCAATTGTTTACTCGATCCACTTATCAAAATTTCCATTGAGTACCACACCCGATGATATCGTTGAATTGGTTTTGGAAAAAACTGGTCTTACAAATAATGAATGTTTTCAAGTTCATATTTTGCCCCAAGGAAAACGGAAGAAACAACCGAGACAGCATTTGGCGTTCAAAATCTCTACTCTGAACCAATCGATATATAATCAAATCCTGAATAATGAAATATGGGCACCTGATTATACGGTCAGAACATTTCTGAAAGAGAAAGCCAGACAAAATCGTCAACGTTTTGGTCAGAATAAACATCGGCGTCAACGTCCAAACCAAAATGGTCACAGTCAAAGGCCAAATTCAATGCCATGGAGAAGCAAAACCATCAACAATCATCGATCACAACCAAATCGCAGGAATTGGAATGAAAATTTCCAACGATCACGTCGTGGATACGGCCGATTTGTTGAACGGCGCAATAACATCAGACGTAATGACAATTTTGGCTACTCGAATGGTTATAATAACAATCAATTTTTTCAGAATAGTGACCAAAACATGAATTTGAACTACCGAGTCGATAGTAGATACCAATACGGTGTTCCTGATAATTTCCAATATGGCAATTTTGCACAAAACAGTCAAATTGCCAGGCCACATCACCAGTCTTCGTCTTTTTTACCGCAATATTGGACCGATCCGCAGCAGAATTATCATTCCGACCAATATCGACACCCAATTTACGGAGTACCACATTTGAACGGCAAGCCTCATCATTTTTGAACAATAATTCATTTCACCGCACACATTTACATAAACTGAAGAAAAATATACACACGCAAAACATCAATGGAGTGAGATCCAGACTTGCTGAATTTAACGCTGACATAATCGCTTCGGATTCTGCAATATTTATGCTTTGCGAGACTCGCCTTGACAGCACAATTGATTCTTCAGAAGTTTTTCCTCCAAATTTTAATGTGTATCGCTGTGACCGATCGATTGAAACTGAATCAAAACAAAGGAAAATTAAAACAAGGGGTGGAGGTGTACTGATTGCTGTTGATAGAACAATGAAATCTGAACTCGTCAGCACAGGTGAGCAGTATGGCGCTGAACAAGTTTGCGTTATCCTGCCATTGAAAGACAGGAATGTTTTTCTAATTGAATTGTACATACGTCCTGATTCTTCTGTCGCAGTTTATGAGGCGAATATGAATGCAATTCGTGAGGTAGCAGCAAAATTGAAGTCCGAGGATATTTTGGTAATTTCTGGTGATTTTAATTTATCCAACTTGGAATGGTATACAGATGAAAATGAAGATTGTGACGTTGCCATCCCACTGAACGCATCCTTGGAAAAGGAAATCACTGTCTTGGACTCCATGCTTGAAATGGGACTTGTTCAAGTAAACAAAGTTGGAAATAAAAACGGTGCGATGTTAGACTTGGTGTGGACAAATTGTACAGAGACCGTGAGCTGCTCAGAAAACACCCATCACCTACTAAAAAAGGAGTCACATCATCGATCATATGCAATTACCATTAGCGATGTTGAATTTAACAATGGCAAGTCAACTATTGATTTTAGTTATCGTGATTTTGCAAATGCCAACTACAATAATATAAATGAGATTCTTGATAACGTCGACTGGATGCACGTTTTTCGGGCGATGACTTGAACTCTGAAATCACAAATTTTTATGAATTGTTGGATTCAGTGATATCATCGAATGTCGACGTGAAGACGAGGAAAATTTCGAGTCACCCGAAATGGTTTAGTCATGACCTCGTTAACATGAAAAATAGACTCAATACAAAGTACAAATTCATGAGATCCAGGCGTACTGTTGAAGCTAGAAAGCATGCAAAGGAAGAACATTCCGAACTAAGAAAAGAGTACAAAAAGAGCGCACGTTTGGCTTATAAAAATTACAAACTTGAAATGGAACAACTTATTAACGAGGACCCACAGAGATTTTTCGAATTTGTAAATAATTCCAAAAAAAGGCATGATGACATTCCTAATGTAATGATGTTTGGAGACAATGAGAGCGGTAACCGTGGTGAGATAGCTGAATTTTTTGCAACACATTTTGCAAAATCGTATACTGAACCAGATATTAGCTTAGCTGGAGATTATTCTGAAGATGAACCACTACTAAGAGATCTATGTACTAATTTTCCTATGATTGACATCACTGAGGATTTGGTTATGAACGTGATAAATGATCTCCCAAGCAACATGGTGTCAGGACCTGACGGAATACCAAATATTCTCATCAAAAAGTGTATGCCAGCACTACTAAAACCTATCACACACATGCTAAAGCAATCGTTGGAAACTGGTATTGTCCCTCAGATTTGGAGAAAATCATTTGTAAGACCAGTTCACAAAAGTGGTGTAAGGAAAAAAGTTGAGAACTATCGTGGCGTAGCCCTGCAGTGTGTAATACCAAAGTTGCTTGATTCAATAGTTGCTAAACACCTTAATTATCACATGAAACATATCATTGATGAGAGTCAACACGGATTTTTGAAAGGAAAATCTACAACCACAAATTTGGCTGAATTTGTATCGTGTGCAATTTTGGGCATGGAAAACAAAGTACAGACTGATGCAATTTATTTGGATATTGCGAAGGCCTTCGATTCGGTCAATGTCGATTTACTGATCCGCAAATTGAATATTATGGGATTGAATCAACAGTTGCTCAAGTGGATTGAATCGTATTTGCATGGTCGCCAACAGATTGTCAAACTGAATAATGACATGTCGAGCCCCATTGATGTTACATCGGGAACAGGACAAGGATACCCGATTGGTGCTACATTGTTTCTACTATTCATCATTGATTTGCCAAAACACGTCAGCAACTCAATTCTTCAGTCATTCGCTGATGACACTCGCCTGTGGAAACACATCGAACATTATGATGATTGTCTGGAATTACAAGCTGATCTAAATAGGCTTGTAGAATACTTCAAAAGAAATCAGCTGAAGTTGAATGTATCCAAGACCAAATTTGCGTCTTTTCATCGCGCGATCTTAAAATTTAACTTCGAATATTCCATTGGCAACGAAAAAATTGATCGGGTCCACGTGATAAAGGACCTAGGAGTAATACTTGACCATAAATTGAATTTTAACGCACATATTGAGTACATTACAGCCAAAGCGAAATCACGTTTAGCATGGATTAAACGGTTTGGATATGAATTTGATGATCCATGGACCATAAAGAAATTGTTTTCCACATTTGTATTGCCGATTGTGGAATATGCTTCCCAAGTTTGGAATCCATACACCGCTGAAAAGATTGCACGAATTGAATCGATCCAGAAGCAATTTTTATTGTTCGCTCTACGCAAAATGAAATGGCCACAAAGATTCAGGAAACCACCGTACGAATGCCGACTGCTTGAATTACAAATGATTACGCTGGAAGAACGAAGAAAAATAGCCCAAATATCACTCGTCCATAATGTGATTGGTGGTCATACGTCATCGAAATACATTTTGAGCAAAATTAATTTTAAAACACCGCGACATTGGACGAGAGACTCAGATTTTCTACTATTGCCGATGCATCGTAATAATTATGCCAAGTTTGAAACTATAAATTATATGCTGAGTACATACAACGAATTTTATAAATACTTCGTTCCTATCAAGCCACCAAATTT
>NW_022599631.1:0-11933 GCF_009176505.1 Sitodiplosis mosellana | reverse complement strand
CGGAGCGAAAAAAAACAATGTTTTCTCTTTGACAGCTTTTGACAGACTGCAAATCATTTATTACATTTAATGACAAATCCCTCATTTGAGGTGATTAGCTTTTTCGGATTGAACGATGATTCATTGCTCGTCTCATACAAATACCGCTCTGAGTGTATGGAGCAAAATCCGAAGACGAATGTAGTACTAGCAGCATATACCACAGCATTGGCTAGAATTCATTTATATGGATATTTGAAAAAACTGCAAACCAGAATATTATATTATGATACCGACTCCGTAATTTATACCTGTGCTGGTAATGAGACAGCACTGCCTCTAGGTGACTATCTGGGTGATCTTACAGATGAGCTGGTTGGTGATTTTGGTGAAGGTAGCTATATAACCGAAGCCGTCTTCACGGCTGAAAAAAGCTATTCATATATTGTTAAATCGTCGAAACACGGTGAGGATAAAGTAGTATGCAAAGTTAAAGGTATTACTCTAAACCATGCCAACGCCAAACTTGTTAACTTCAATTCAATGAAAAACCTGGTTTTGAACCAACGTGATGGTGTGATTATTCTGAAGAACACTGTAATACAACGTAGTGGTGATAGTAAGATATATACTGATATGCAGGATTATAAATATAAGATAACTGGACGAAAGCGTGTACAAATAGGTTACGATAAAATAGAAACACGCCCTTATGGGTTTTATTAAGCATGTAACATGGTAAAGATAAATAAAGACAAACGATTGTTTTTTGATGAAGTGCTGTATGTTTTATTTAATCCTCTTCAGATAGTTATACATATTCTGTATGACGATATCATTAATATATAAATTTTTACAAAACTTGTTTATGAATGATGTTATAGTACAATTTTTCAACATGGATATAGCAAACGCGCAACAAAATTGGCCGCATTTGTTTGATGTAATGTGTTGTAATTGTGTTTTATTATGATTGACACGCTTGGAGTGTTTTTTGAGAAATTGAGATATGTAATAATTTCTTATCGGAAAACCAAAACTGTCAAAATAGAAAGCATATGCATTCGCTGTGATATAAATAGCTATCCAGTGTGACCCTGGTTCGTTATGCGGTGACAAATTTACAACAAATATAGCTGGTAAACTAAATTTATTTGGTAACGTATCACACGGAAATACTCATTTAAAGATGTTCAATCTTTGATAAGGTATTATTGCTCTAATGATCGTGTATGTATCCATTTAACTGCTATAATCTAAGACTATATTACGATTCTTATTTACTTCGATGATGTTGTCAAATTCAGCAAAAACTATAAGGTTCACGGTAGATTTCAACGGTTCAGAAAATCGTATTTCAGCTCTTAAAGTACCACTTTTTATGATATTCCAATGAGGATCATTACACGAGAGGTCAGGCGTTAAATCAAACGCTGCTAAACAATAACCGTCTGGATATTCGTCATGTGAAATTGAATTACCAGTATCGTTGAAATAAATTCCGCTTCCTTCAAACAATGTGTGGTATGATCGAGTATACAGCTTATTCGCAAAGTCGGGTGTAAGAGGCTTCGACGGAATTTGTGTTGAGTCGATGTATAACGCTAGGTAGTTGTAGTTGAAGTGATCGAAGTTGAATGGATTCGTTGTTATTGACCCGTTAAACGCTTCCCCGTCCACCATACCAATAATACAACGCTTCGGCATTTGACCCAAAAATAAGTTGTCTATACTTTTGCTCTGTATATCAGCTGGAATTGTTACCGTTTTTATTTCCACTCTTGTGATTGGATATTTTGCTGTTGTAATACTTAATGCTCGAGCATGGGCTAGTAAAATTGATGGGTTTATTTTCACTTTCCGAACGAATAGGTTAGCCTCGATAATTTCAACATGGGCTGCATGGTCTCCAATTAGGTGGAACTCGTTTTTCGCATTTATTAACTTCACACCTAACTCTACACCGTTCAGCATAAATTTATTCACATTAAAAATGTCGCAATGCAAATTAGAGTACATTTCAATTTTTTGTTCATTTGCAGCTATTTTTTTTCTTGTTCCGTATCCAGTATTAGCACCTTTTGTATTGAATTTACCGCTAGTATCCTTGTACCACAGACATGATGTAAGGTGTGAGTTTTTGGCTGCATCACTATAATTCAATAAATTTTCGATGTATGACCTATATCCATAGTGATTCGACGGTGGCGTGATACATTTCTGATTTAAATATACATCAATATGCGAGAAAAGCGAGTGACACCAGTTGTTGATTGGTGCTATCTCTGGAACTGTACCTTGCTCAAGTGATGCATCGACTTTAACTTTAGCAATAATATGCAACGCTGTATGTGCTAGATCTATATATTCATCACCACTTGCCGTAATTAGAAATTCAATAGGAGCTGTATTTGATAATGTCGAGATTGGTCTATAGCAAAAGGTTGATCCTGATTCAATGCTATTCTGGGTTGGTGGTGTTGCAAAAATATCAAGTTCTGATTTTATTGTTGCCCCCTTATGATTGTTGATAAAAGCCATTATGAGAAAATGTCGAATAGCTCACTCTTGTTACGCTGTCTTGAGTTTTTGGATTTCTTGGTTTTGTTCGCTTTATTTGATTTTGATGGTTTTTTATTTTTTTTAGTTGACTTTGCTGGTTTTTTACTAAGTTTTGTCTTCTTCGTTGTGCTACCGCTACGACTACTAGACACTGAATGAGAGCTCTTGCGCTTTGAGCCGGGCTTATATCCGCTACCAAACATTTTGTCACCTACTAACTTGCTTAAATTATTGATCGTTTCTTTTCCGCGTTTTTTTATAGTGGACTCCACTGGTTCATTTTTACTTATATCAGAGATAATGTTAACACCAGACTTTAAAAGCTCGCTTCCAAGAGCTGATGAACCGCTTTTCAATAATGGAAAAACACACCGAAACAATCCACCGAGAAATGAGCCTATTCCATGACGTTTTTGATACAAACCGCTTGTATAGACACCGCCAAAACCTGATCCAGCTTGTCTTAAATAATAGTCTGTATATACGTCGTTAAAACTCTTTTCACGCATTTTGTCTTTTGAAATGAAGTTTAATCATCAAAACACCGTGTTGAAATGGCATGTAAAGACCTGTGTAGTCTCTTATATCCACTGAAATTGTTTCGAGTTCACGTTTTTGTAAGCGCATATAATAATAATAATAATAATAATAATTCTGCACCATACAGCGTTTCTTCGCCAGAGGTGGTTTATTTGATATAAATATCCTTTTATATATTTACATTATATTATATTGGTTGATTTGCATAAAATTTGTTATTCTCTCCATAATCTATTTCTTTTAAAATATTCATTAATTCTCTGTTTAACAGTATTTGTACTCGTGTTAAAATCAATTAAATAAGTATCACAGACTGAAGTATGAACATTATGATAATTCTCATTTTCTTTATGAGTTAAGGGTGGCTTAATTGGCATAATTTTGTTATAGAAATCGTTATATGTAGACAGCATATGATTGATTGGTTCAAATCTGGAGTAATCACGGTGTCGTATTGGTAGAGATAGGAATGCTGTGTCTCTCGTCCAATGCCGTGGTGTTCTAATGTTGATTTCGTTCAAAATGTGTCTCGATGATGTATGCCCGCATATCACATTATGTACCATTGCGATTTGAGCTATTTTTCTTCGTTCAGCAAGCGTAATCATTTGCAATTCCAGCAATCGACATTCGTATGGTGGCAATTTAAATCCATGCGACCATTTCATTCTACGCAGTGCAAACAGTAAAAATTGCTTTTGAACGGACTCAACTCGAGCAATCTTTTCAGCTGTGTATGGGCTCCAAATCTGTGAGCCATATTCTATAATCGGCAATACGAAAGTGAAGAAGAGTTTCTTTATGGTCCAAGGGTCATTGAAATCTCTTCCAAAACGCTTTATCCACGCAAGTCTGGACTTGGCTTTAGCAGTTACATACTCGATATGTGCTCTAAAGTCCATTTTTTCATCCAAAATTACTCCAAGGTCCTTTATCATTTTGACTCTGTCGATCGACTTCCCTTCGATAGTGTATTTGAAGTCAAATTTCAGCTCACCACGGTGATACGATACGTAATTTGTTTTTTTGACGTTCAATTTCATGCGATTACGTTTGAAATAATCAACAACTCTATTTAAGTCTGCCTGAAGTGCGAAGCAATCGTCATGTCGCTTTATTTGCATTGAAAAGCGAGTGTCATCGGCAAACGATTGCAAGTTGGAAGTCATCAGACAATGTGGCAAATCAATGATGAACAGGACAAACAGAGTCGCTCCAATTGGGTATCCCTGACCTGTTCCTGATGTTACTTCGATGGGGTTCGACATGACTCCGTTCAATTTCACTATTTGTTGACGCTCACTCAGATATGATTTTATCCATTTAAGTATTTGCTCATTCAATCCCATAATTTTCAGCTTGTGTATGAGCAGTTTCACGTCAACCGAGTCAAATGCTTTAGCAAGGTCGAGATATATTGCATCAGTTTGAGTTCCATGTTGCATGTTGACTAATGTATGTGAAGTAAATTCAGCCAGATTCGTTATTGTTGATTTTCCTTTGACAAAACCATGCTGGCTGCTATCGATGATGTTCCTCATATAATAATTCAAATGATTTGCTACTATTGAGTCCAACAGTTTCGGTATTATGCATTGCAGTGCTACTCCACGATAGTTCTCAATTTTGTATTTAGCTCCACTTTTGTGCACTGGTCTTACATAAGAGCGCCTCCATGTGTTCGGCACATAACCAGAATTCAACGATTCACGCAATATGTGTGTTATTGGCCTCAGTAATGTGTGAATGCAATTTTTGATGAACATATTCGGTATTCCATCGGGACCAGATACCAAATTGTGTGGCAAATCGTTGATTTTTTCCATTACCAATTCCTCAGTAACATTAATACGTGGGAAATTTGCACATCGTTCGAATAATATCGGGTCATTTTCATCATAGCTTGCTTCGGACCCATCAATCGGTTGTGTATATGCTTTTCCAAAGTGTGCAGCAAATGAATTGGCAATTTCGTATGGGTCGGTGCATTTTTTTTCATCATATTCCATGTTATTAGGAATATCGTTATTGGTATTATTGCACGTTCTGACATACTCGAAGAATTTCTGTGGATCATCATTTATCAATTGTTCCATCGCAAGTTTGTAGTTTCTAACAGCAGAACGAGATTTTTTCTTATACTCACGACGCAGTTCAGCATGACCTTTTTTCGTTTCATCGCCTGTGTCAAACCTCTTCATTTTGTGTAATGTATTGACTTTGTTCTTCAAATTTATCAGTTCACTATCGAACCACTTCGGATGAATTTGGTGTTTCTTTGTTTTCGATTCAACAGTTGTATCAATTGCAGTGTTGACTATTGCGTAAAAGTGATCAATTGCATCGTTTAAATCGATTCCGTTGAAAACATTGTTCCAGTTGGCATTATCAAAAAAATTATTGATCGATGTGTAGTCAGCATGTTTGAAGTCTTTGTATGTAATCACATCATCAGATTTGCTGTCAATTGTATCGTGGATGATGACTTCGAGTGCTTGATGGTGTGTTTCATTTTTTGCTATGTTACTTTTGCTCATATTGCATGTAAATGTGTTTGGTTCATTCGTCCATAGCAAATCCAACATTCGTTTGTTTTCATTGTGGTGAGTACATATTTGAAACAAACCCAGCTCGTGGCACGTATCGATGATAATTTTCTCTTTCTCGCTCACTGCATTAACAGCAACGGCTATTTCTGGATTCGGCTCAAATTTGATATCAGGATCATGAGCATCATTTGCGTTGCATGTATACCAGATCAGATTGCGCAAATTGAAATCACCTGACACAAGTAGTATATCGTTTTGCTTTGCTTTTGATGCTACTTCACGCAATGCATTCATATGTGCTTCATAAACTTCCAACGGTGAATCTGGTCTTATGTAAACTTGGACCAGTATCAAGTTTCTGCCGTTGCATTTTACTTTGACCCATACTTGTTCAGCACCAAAATGTTCAGCTGTTCCGATACATTGCGGATTGAATGCTTTGTCAATTGCGATAAGAACGCCACCCCAACCCTTTTTCTTGACACGCTGAAACTGTTCAGTGGCAGGTGATCTATCGCATCTGAATACTTCGAAGTTCGATGGAAATATCTCTGATGAAGAAACATCTGCGTTGAGGTGCGTTTCGCTTAACATGTAAATTTTAAAAATTGCTGCTAAAACTTCTCATAAAAAATCAACTGATTTGTCTATACTTTTCACGCCGTTCAAATTATTGCAGTATATCAAAACGTCATCAAGCATTGTTTGACTTACATTCCATAGTGATTTTGATTTTGAAAGTTGAACGGTTGGAAGGTTTGATGTGGTGCGTGTGAATAGTGCGGATGGAACAGTGGCATAGTTGGCTGAGAATGAACCTGTTGCTGAGGTGGAGGGTAGAAATATGGCATTTGGTACCAAAAAGGAGACGGCACATTAATAGGTAAATGTTGCAGCGGCTGTTGTTGATGGTGTCCGAAATTATTGACCGGTATTTGCCTTTCTCGGTATTGTGAACGATATTCATGACGACGATGCCCATTCCCATTGACAATTCTCCTTCGATCAATGCGATTGTTTTGATATGTTTCATGGACATGTCTGTTGTTATAGTTGTTGCGATGATTCCGATTGGAATTGACTTGTTGTTGCACATTTTGTTGTGGCATTGGACTTTGTCTTTTCTTTTTCGGGGCATTTGATTCAACTGGGCTTGTGTTACTTTGCATTTTCAATGGACAATTGAATTGTTTCAAAATGCAGTCCGGATTCCATCCATCCATTGAGACAATTCTTTCACAAATCGTACGAGACAATGTTGAAATTTTGAATGATGAAAATCTTTTTGTTTTCCCTTTGAATCGTTTGTTGGGTAATTTTTCAACAAGAAAAGAATCGTTATTGGCGTCCAAATTACCAATAATGAGAGCAGCAACCTCATCGGGACTGGTTTCTATTGGCATTCGTGATACGTGAATTGCATATACACCGTTCACAGGAGATATTTTCGGTGTTTTGATATTCTTTTGTTGATTTTTGCTCGTTTCGGCTAATTGATGTGAATCTCTGTTTTCAATCTCTGTCAGTTGTTTCTGTGAGTATTTGAATTTGCACACTTCACATGTTATTCCGAACGGTGAATCGACGTTGAATGTTGAAAAAAATTCGGGCACTTTGTCTATGTCATTCAGAATATTCCAGTTGATTGTACCACTTGCCTCTGTTTTTTTTTCCATCAATCCGAACTTAATCAGCATTTCCTTTGTTCGTTGTACATCTCGATTGCGCAGGCATTCAACATATACTTTTTTGTGGCAAAATATGCAATTCAATGACCATCCGTTATATCTTAATCCCGAACAATTCTTGGTTTCACAACAATGGGGTTCAGTGCATGTGTGTGTACTCCTTGTAGCATGAATCACCGAATGTATATTTTTTTGCTTCTGTATTGACCACTTTTATTACGTAAGCTTTTTCATGCCCAATAAATGAGGGGTGAATGATATCTGTATAGATGAACATTTGATCAGGAACACCGAAACATAAATTACCAATATGTGGTGATATACATGATTGTAGTATGTCCGTATGTGGATTGAATCCAAGCTGTAACCCTAATCTACCATCTAGAAAAATATGCTCAATATTTTTCTGAACATATTCTCTATTTACGATTGTGCGGTTACAGGATTTATCAATAGATAATAATCGCCCATTTTTAACACAATACGGTTCTAGTTGTTTGTTAACTGTCGCGATTAATTCACTCACAGAGTTGTAATAACCGGGTAACACCTGCAACTCATGATTTTTATCGTCAGTAATACGATTTATTTCATTGCTATTATCGCACCGCACATTATCAATAACCGTGATTTTATTATTCTGTTCATTTACATTAAAAAAATTGTAATTATAATGCAGTTCGGCAACACCCACACACCATTCACCTGTCAATGTAATTTTCTCAGGTAGAAGTACTGTAAAAGATGATGTTTTGTTCTCAGGAAAAATTTTCATTGAGCTATTGCTCACCAATGTTGAGAAAAAATCTGACATTTTTAATCTATTCTCTGCAGTTCACTTTCATAAAAGTTTCCTTTAATTACAGTACCACTTGCGTCTTTTATGTGATAAACAACTGGTTCGCGACGAAGCACCTTCACAACTGAAAATTTCTCAGTACTCCATTTAGGTTTATACCCTTTTTCAAAAACTGTCTTTGGATTCGAAACTCTTACAATATCGCCTTCATGCATAGATGGTTCCTTTCGGTGTGGCTTTTCTCGTTTTTGTTGTGTATACAGCCATACCTTCAATATATTATTTTCATTAACATTCGCTGGTGCGATACCTATGGTTGAATGCACTCTATTGTTATATAAAATCATTAGACTTTGAAGTACGTCAGTATATTTGTTTGACTCGGTGTATGTAAAGTATTTGTAAATCAAGCCCTTTATGGTGCGTATGAATCTCTCACAAATGGCTGCCTTTGTTGCTGGGTCCCTTGTTGTGAAAAATTGAATTTCTTTTTCAGCAAAATATAGCGTTACATGTTTGTTTACAAACTCACGGCCTTTATCAGATTGAATTTTTATTGGTTTGCGATCAGTCTTTGAAAATATTTCATCAAAGCCTCTTATTATTTCATCAGGCGTTTTTCGTTTAATAGGTATACACCATGCAAATTTACTAAAGCAATCTATCACAGCCAATATGTACTTGTTCCCCTTATTATTTCTAGAGTATTTCTGCATGTCAATTAAATCCATTTCCCACAAATCATCAATATTTGTGATATTATAATAATTCCGTTTAAATTTTATACGTCTGTCCTTATGAAGAGTATATGTTGGTTGCGATCTCAGCCAATCATTCACCTCCTGGCGTGTTACACGTATACCATTCCTTTTTAGGTGATTGAAAAGTCTATTGCGTGTTGAAAATGCACCGATGGATAATGGATTATAATAAGTGTCAGACAAAATAGAACTCAGTTTTTGATTGTTATACATCTTTATTACTGATTGGTTACATCAATACTAAAACTTGTTTGAACATGACTTAACAAACTAGCGGGCTGTTGTTGGTTCCCAATTATTCAAATCCATCCTATTCAATACTACCTTACAACCTCTCACTCGCGATAAATCGTCCGATATTGATTTATTTGCACGTCTCTTTGCTGGTTGATTTCTGCATTGTGATCGTGTTACATATGGTCGCGATCGTCGAGCAGCTCCAACAGCTTTCTTTATTACCCTTTGTTGTATCTGCGGTGACTCTTGCTCCATATCATCACCGCTAAGTGATAATGAAGCAGGACTGCTTGGTTGTTGATTAATCGATGCGCGAGCTCTTTCGAAAAATTTTTTTACAGGCTGGCTGAGAAATACTGTCTAATGAGTCTCTAATAGGTTCTAATCCACTCATATCAGTCATGTCAAACTGATTAGATATACCGGTCATATCAAGCTGGGTTGGTATCGAAAAATTGAGTGATTCTGCTACTGATTGATTGTCTTTAAATTCTTTCCCTGTTGTATTATAACTGAGGGGTTGAGAAGTAGTTTTTACATGATTTAAGTATCTCTGCAAGGCTTGGCTATATAGACGCCACTTATCAACATCAGAAATAGCTGGTATTCTCAATATTTCATTCATTATATTGTCTAATGTTGATAAAACACGAGGCTTTAAATAATTTTCGTCATCGATGCGATTGTTATTATTTGCATTTGCGAATGATGAAACGTTGTTATCATCTATTTCGATTAATTTCATTTTTTTGGCAAACTTCATCTTTTACCGTAAAAGCCTTTCAGCTAGCACTGTGATAACAGGTATAAGAAGAGATGGAAGGAATGCACCGCCTTTTTGAACGATCACTTTCTTCTTCTCGGATAATTTATTGGGTGCCTTCACCACTTTTCGCAGTACACCTTTATGTTTTTTCAATTTTTTAAAGCAGTTTTCCTCCAATGTTATGTTCCCCTTCAGCACGTTTTCTATACACTCAACAATAGCTTTTATTAACTGTAGATTACCGTTCTCCAATATCTTGCGTCTTAGTTTTGGCGACGCTGTTGCCAGTGCTTTTAGAATTGGCAGACTTTTAATAACACAATCACTCATTATGTTTTCTTTGGTATATACACAATATCTTGTGGCACATCTGATGGAAAAATGTTTGTCCGATATCTGTGTAAATCAGGTGTTGACTGCTTCAAGTCAAACACCAAATAACCGAATGGTATATCTGTAGCGTCTTTATATGCTTCTTGTATGTATCGACTATTTTCCGGACACACCTGTCTTGATAATGTTTGAATTTGAACACGGTCTCTTGGATTTTTAAAGACTACAATATAGTGAGCGTTCAGGGAAATCGTGCGTCGACCTTTACCTTGGTTAAAAATATTTTGGGTAATGTACATTAAGCTCACGTTGAAATGGTGTGATCCTTTTGTAAATAAATCTACTACATCTGAATTTGTTTCCCTCATTAAATCATCAATCACAACCAACCTAGGTCTCAAATCGGCAAAAAGAGACGTATCTGGTACACCTCTTATCACTGTAAATTTTGAAAAATATCTATCGATGGGTTGGTCTTCAGGTAAACAGTATATTATTTCGTGAAACACTGTATCACACATTTCTTTTACATGCTGTAAAAACTTTTTAATGAATGTTGACTTTCCGCATGATGTAGGCCCAGCTAGAATAGCTGTGTATGGGTGACACCACTTAACGGTCATTTTTACACAATATTAATACAGTTTAAAAAGCGGATTTATGGTCAATTCTTCACAATGGACTTTCAACCATTGAAAAATTGAAAAAAAAATGCTCCACTTGTAATGCTGAATTGCAGAATTTGGTGTTTTTACAAACTCTGTTATTTCGCAGTATAACATACCCCAGAAAATCATAATTTCGAATTATTGTGAAATTGAAAAAATACATCACGTGTTACAAAATTGCTAGCGACATTTCGCAATATGGCCTAATTTCATATAATGCTGAGTTGGCAATTTTTGCAAAATGTTGTAGTATTTCCAAATTTTTATTTGGTTGGTTCATTCTTTTGATTGTTGACCTCATTCGAATCAAGGTGTGTATTAACGAGTTGTTTGTGATTTTTTGTCTATTTTTTATTGTGGTTTAATTATTTTCTATCTATAGAAAATATCATGTCATTACGTCGAGCAATGGTACGCCGTATATTAGAAGGTAGTAGTGATGATGACGAACTCATATTCAATTTTACAAGAAGTGATCGTGCAGGATCGATAACTCGAAATATCCTCCGTAGACTCACCAAACACCAAGACGACTATGTGACTTCAAGTAATAATATCAGTCATCCTACCGATTTGAATCGACTAAGGGACATTGAAGTTCAAATGTTGACACCTATCCAAGAAAACGAGATTTCTTCAACGTGTAACAATTAAAAGAAATAATAAAAATATAATTGTGACATAACCAAACAAAAATTGAGTTTTTGAGGTTAATTACATGTGCCACGCCCAAACAAAAAATTGAGTTTTTGAGGTTAATTGTATGCACTCAGTTGTCAACGCCATCTATCAATAATAATTCAAAATGGGAAATGACACATCAAATTTGACGGATCCACTATTTTTTCCGCCATTTTGAATTTAAACATCCAATAGATGGCACTGAAAAAAGCTCGAGTTTTGAGAGCTTGATCAGCGCCATCTACGGATAGAAAAAATTCAAAATGGCGAAAAATAGTGCATCTATTACTACTATCGTCAAATTTTCGGTCTTCGTATTCCAATTCAGTTGGAAGATCATTTTTTGTGTTGTTACACGCTCTGACGTATT
>NW_022599630.1:0-2541 GCF_009176505.1 Sitodiplosis mosellana | reverse complement strand
TGTTTCAGTTAAAGCTAAAAAGTGAATGATTTTACTATTAATTGATAGTAAGTAACACAAGCCCAGTTGAATCAAATGCCCCGAAAAAGAAAAGACAAAGTCCAATGCCACAACAAAATGTGCAACAACAAGTCAATTCCAATCGGAATCATCGCAACAACTATAACAACAGACATGTCCATGAAACATATCAAAACAATCGCATTGATCGAAGGAGAATTGTCAATGGGAATGGGCATCGTCGTCATGAATATCGTTCACAATACCGAGAAAGGCAAATACCGGTCAATAATTTCGGACACCATCAACAACAGCCGCTGCAACATTTACCTATTAATGTGCCGTCTCCTTTTTGGTACCAAATGCCATATTTCTACCCTCCACCTCAGCAACAGGTTCATTCTCAGCCAACTATGCCACTGTTCCATCCGCACTATTCACACACACCACATCAAACCTTCCAACCGTTCAACTTTCAAAATCAAAATCACTATGGAATGTAAGTCAAACAATGCTTGATGACGTTTTGATATACTGCAATAATTTGAACGGCGTGAAAAGTATAGACAAATCAGTTGATTTTTTATCAGAAGTTTTAGCAGCAATTTTTAAAATTTACATGTTAAGCGAAACGCACCTCAACGCAGATGTTTCTTCATCAGAGATATTTCCACCGAACTTCGAAGTATTCAGATGCGATAGATCACCTGCCACTGAACAGTTTCAGCGTGTCAAGAAAAAGGGTTGGGGTGGCGTTCTTATCGCAATTGACAAAGCATTCAATCCGCAATGTATCGGAACAGCTGAACATTTTGGTGCTGAACAAGTATGGGTCAAAGTAAAATGCAACGGCAGAAACTTTATACTGGTCCAAGTTTACATAAGACCAGATTCACCGTTGGAAGTTTATGAAGCACATATGAATGCATTGCGTGAAGTAGCATCAAAAGCAAAGCAAAACGATATACTACTTGTGTCAGGTGATTTCAATTTGCGCAATCTGATCTGGTATACATGCAACGCAAATGATGCTCATGATCCTGATATCAAATTTGAGCCGAATCCAGAAATAGCCGTTGCTGTTGTTAATGCAGTGAGCGAGAAAGAGAAAATTATCATCGATACGTGCCACGAGCTGGGTTTGTTTCAAATATGTACTCACCACAATGAAAACAAACGAATGTTGGATTTGCTATGGACGAATGAACCAAACACATTTACATGCAATATGAGCAAAAGTAACATAGCAAAAAATGAAACACACCATCAAGCACTCGAAGTCATCATCCACGATACAATTGACAGCAAATCGGATGATGTGATTACATACAAAGACTTCAAACATGCTGACTACACATCGATCAATAATTTTTTTGATAATGCCAACTGGAACAATGTTTTCAACGGAATCGATTTAAACGATGCAATTGATCAGTTTTACGCAATAGTCAACACTGCAATTGATACAACTGTTGAATCGAAAACAAAGAAACACCAAATTCATCCGAAGTGGTTCGATAGTGAACTGATAAATTTGAAGAACAAAGTCAATACATTACACAAAATGAAGAGGTTTGACACAGGCGATGAAACGAAAAAAGGTCATGCTGAACTGCGTCGTGAGTATAAGAAAAAATCTCGTTCTGCTGTTAGAAACTACAAACTTGCGATGGAACAATTGATAAATGATGATCCACAGAAATTCTTCGAGTATGTCAGAACGTGCAATAATACCAATAACGATATTCCTAATAACATGGAATATGATGAAAAAAAATGCACCGACCCATACGAAATTGCCAATTCATTTGCTGCACACTTTGGAAAAGCATATACACAACCGATTGATGGGTCCGAAGCAAGCTATGATGAAAATGACCCGATATTATTCGAACGATGTGCAAATTTCCCACGTATTAATGTTACTGAGGAATTGGTTATGGAAAAAATCAACGATTTGCCACACAATTTGGTATCTGGTCCCGATGGAATACCGAATATGTTCATCAAAAATTGCATTCACACATTACTGAGGCCAATAACACACATATTGCGTGAATCGTTGAATTCTGGTTATGTGCCGAACACATGGAGGCGCTCTTATGTAAGACCAGTGCACAAAAGTGGAGCTAAATACAAAATTGAGAACTATCGTGGAGTAGCACTGCAATGCATAATACCGAAACTTTTGGACTCAATAGTAGCAAATCATTTGAATTATTATATGAGGAACATCATCGATAGCAGCCAGCATGGTTTTGTCAAAGGAAAATCAACAATAACGAATCTGGCTGAATTTACTTCACATACATTAGTCAACATGCAACATGGAACTCAAACTGATGCAATATATCTCGACCTTGCTAAAGCATTTGACTCGGTTGACGTGAAACTGCTCATACACAAGCTGAAAATTATGGGATTGAATGAGCAAATACTTAAATGGATAAAATCATATCTGAGTGAGCGTCAACAAATAGTGAAATTGAACGGAGTCATGTCGAACCCCATCGAAGTAACATCAGGAACAGGTCAGGGATA
>NW_022599629.1:0-1478 GCF_009176505.1 Sitodiplosis mosellana | reverse complement strand
TTTTGCGTTTTTATCAATATTAATTAATTCGGTCAAATCATTTTGTATCAATTTGATGATTGGTCTTCTGTATATTGCACTAAAAATTATTGGGTAGTTTTGTGTTATCACTTTGATGGAGCACGATTCAATTGAGTTTATGTTGTTTGGTTTTTGTATTGGTTCGCAGGGAATTTTGTCACTTACACATATCGCAGTGCCACCACAACCGGCATATTCACGGTCATTTCTAAACATTTTGTATCCATCAAACATCACTTTGTGCTTGTTTTTTAAATGAGTTTCGCTAATTAACACTATATGCGGTTTAAATTTTTTCAGGAAATTTCCGAATTCTGATCGTTTTGCTAATGACACAAGTGAGTGAATGTTTACAATTGAAATGATCAAATCGTTGATTTCAAGTTGAGTCGAGTCTGTGCTAGAAGCCATTGCGTTTGTTGTATGTTGACATGAAGCTCATTTGCATGCTTTGCATTGTGCTCATAAATTCACGCATCATTTGCTGCTGCTGAGACAGGAACATTTCGAAGTTGTTGTTTGTGTTGTTGCTGCTGCTACCGCTTTTCTTGTTGTTGTTGTTGTTTTGTGTGTACCGTGATGTGTTGCTCTTGATTGCGTCGGCGTAGGAGATATTTCGCTGAATGGGGCCACTTTGTTTCGTTGATGACTTTTTATTACTGGCATTTGGTTGATTTGTTTTTTGCTCATCTCTTTTTTCGAGTGCTCGCTGAATGTATGGGCAGTTTTTCACATCATTTGCAGTGTGTTTACCTTGACAGTTAACGCATTTTGGATTGAATTTATTTGGGTTGGTGTTGGATACGCATTGGCCTGGTGCATGAGTCGATGTGCATTTTACGCAGCGGTAAGGCAGGTGACAATTTGAAGCGCTGTGAAACAGCCGTTGGCATCTTTTGCATTGGATTATTTCTGCCTTTTTCAGGAATTCGAATTTGACAATTGCATTCTCAATCACTCTGATTTCAAACAACGTTTTGGTGTCTGTATTCGGTAACAAAACGATGTGCCAAAGGTTGGATTTTACTTTATTTTTGCGCATGCATCCAGTGACATGCTTCTGAATTTTGTATGGCTCAAAACCTTCGAAAGCGAGATTTTCTTTGATAATTTCAGGATCGTCGATGTGGTCGAGGCCTTTGATTATAACGTTGATCATTTTTTCGTCACTCGGTGTGTATGAGTTAAATTCATAGTTGCGCTGAGTGAGGAACTCAATGAGACTGGTTCTCGTTTCTGAATCACGTGGAAAAACACGGAATTTGCCATTGTTGACACGACCGAAAAGACAGCTGTTGTTTGGTAAATTGGCCTCAATCATACGTTGGATTTCGCCTCGGTTGTGTGTCCAGATATCAATTGGTGGAATTTTTTTTGAACGTTTGATTTTGTTTTGTTCATTTTCAATCTCAGCGTCGTCATCGGTTGACGTTTCACTCGATACACTTGAATCGTTT
>NW_022599628.1:0-3677 GCF_009176505.1 Sitodiplosis mosellana | reverse complement strand
AATGTGACATTTTTTTTTTTCAACGCGCATGCATGTGACTATTTTTTCCGTTTTAACCTATGCATAGGGGAAATAGTCATGTATTAATAATGTGACAAGAGAAAAATTAATAATTTTGTACTGTGTTTCGAATCTCAATTGAAATTATTTTCATGAGATCCAACCATTAATCGAACTATTTTCATGAGATCCAACCATTAATCGAACTATTTTCAAGAAATTAACTTCAAATCGAAATATTTTCTAGAAATCGAACCTTTTCTCTTAAAAAATAAAGTTCGATTACCTATAAAGGTCCTATCGAATCTCAATTTTAAATTATTTTAATGAAATCGAACCTTAAATCGAACTATTTTCATGAAATCGAACCTTTTATCTCAGAAATAAAAGCTTATTTGTTTACCTTTTAGTGGAGACTATAGAGGGGAATGAGCTAAATAAAACATTTTTTTACACTCAAAATCAATGAAATTTTGATATTATCAACAAAAACTTAGTCAGAAAAGCGTTTTTCCATTCTATTGTATGTATGCAACAAAACGATAAGCTAGTATATACAATACATACTTATCCTTTTCGTTCACAGAGTTCTTTCTCATATAAAACATAGGCTATACATACATATGTGTTTGCTACTATTTCTCCTTTCGTCGTTTGTTTTTGCATTAAATCCATACGGAGGGAGTGGAGTAGAGTGGTGTATTGTAAACCAATTTTTGCTTTTGTTTCACACACATTTCGCGCATGTCTGTAGGTTGGAGAGGTTAATTTTTTGTCATGCAAACAATATTTTTTCAAGTTCATTGAACGTTTTTGTGTCTATTGTCTAGACCAGAGAGAGAATTAGTGGGTAATTACCACAAAAATGTATGTGTGATAAACTATGACTGTAAATTGTTGCTCTGTCCACCATCTATCTAAACTGTAGCTAATCATTTACTAGAAATTATGTCTCAAATATTAGTTCATTGTTTTCTTTGCAAGCGTATAGAAGCATTCGTTCGGTGTTTAATAGAAAACCTAATAAAAATATTTTTTTCATCATCCAAAAAAATGTTTTATTTTGTATCAAATAAACGTTTTTTCCATGAAATTTTACTTCATTACTTTAATATGAACGAATCTGCTTCTGAAAGTCGTCGTTTATTAGCAAAAATTTATATGGTCGATGTTCCAACAGAGCAGTACTGTCAGAACCTGTTTGAATGGTTTAAAAGTGGTATTTTTGATTTTGAATATGAAAAGTTTCTTCAGCCGGAACTGATGTCAACATCAAAAAAAATATTTTTGAGGAAAGTTTTACTCCATTACTATAATATGGAGAAAATACCGGTTTTGGTGTAAATATTGAAAGTATAAATTATTTGAATAAGGCTTTTGGGAGTCTAACTCGAGCTAAGCAAATCTGCCTGTATTTAATTAAAAGCTTTAAAAATGGTAATTTTGTTTGCGAAGATGTGGAGCAAGCTGACATGTTAAAAAAGATTAAAGAATTGGAGACCTTGGAAAGAGAAAGAAACCCTTTAATTAAACCAGTGGTAAAAAGAGAACCATATGAACCATCACCAAAAAATTGTTTTTCCAGCGAGTTTTACTTCATTACTTAAATATGAAGAAAAACTTCGACTTCGACCACCACAAAAGGCAAACAAGGCAGCTACGAGAGAAATACGCTAGGACAAGGCTGTACCTGAAACCATCATGGAAACTATAAACAGGGAGCTGGACGCACTGAAGAAGGCTAAAGAAGAAACCACTCAAACATTTTTGGACAATGCAACTTTGCAAGAGCTAAAGGACAAACTGGAAAAGGTAACTGAATCAGCAAAAACCGCCATCAAGGCGTGGGAGGATACCAGCATGATGTCCCAGATGACGCTGCAGCCACCTGGGATCAAAAGAAAACCGACGTCATTGGTTTACGCGATGACATCAAAGCATTACTGGAAGGGAAATCATGACAAGAAACCAAGAAAATGCAACCCAGGAATCGAAAACCGCCGAAGAGGTAAAAAAGGACGTGGAAAACCTTCCCCCTCTATTGCTTGCAGATCAACTGGCGAGCCTTCAGTCTCTTCGTTTCCTCCTTGTTCAAAATCAGAACAAATGTACGGAGTTGGGCCAAAGCTTTATTTTTTGAATTCCGAGTTGCCTAACTCCGGGCGTTTTATAAATTCAAAAGTTCTTTTTAGGTTTTAGTTAACCAATTGAATATGTACGCCCTACGCACTCCACAAATGAGGCCGGAACGAATCCAGAAGCGGATCTTCCAATCTTGTGTATTTTTCTAAGAAAAATGTGTCTATTTACGATCATTTTTACGACTATTTCTAAGAACATTGTCACGTATAAAATTCCTAGAAAATAGATGTATTTGTTGTTTTCAAGTGTTCTCAGCGATTCAAACAAATGTGCATTGTGATGATCAAGTAGAAGTGAAAATGTCAAAAACCACGAAAGGTTAGAAATTTGTGTTTAATTGTATACATATTTTTCTAATGCGAAAAAAAGAGAAAATAATGTTCATTTGTTTCTATTTGATTTGTGTTTTCCTTCATTATTGTTATTATTATTTGTAAATTGAAATGTACGAAAATGTTTAATAAATTTTTTTAAAGCCTGCAAACAGTGGGAAAGCATGAAGAAGACGACGGGTATCACGTATGGAGAAGTTCCCGAACTCAATGAATTCATTTCCACGGTAAGTGTTCGAATAGACACTTGTAATAACTTTAAAATAAATAATCATTATTAGGCCCAGGCGGCCGATTATGCCCAATTTTTTATAACAAGGAAGAAGCAATTATGATGTAATGTATTTTTTGAATGAGAATTTCTTCTTACTTTTCTTCTTATTTGGACGTAATTTTACATCAGATTGATGTAAATACACAGAAATATTCAATTCGAAAAAGTGAAGAAAATAGTTTCACATACAGCGAACATACATAAAAGTTGCATGAAAAAAAAACTCAGACACGAAAGTGAGTCAAGAGAAAAAAAAACCAGCGACCAACGTGAAAAAAGTGTGAACAGAGACGAAGAGAAAAAAAATTCGTGAAAAATCGAAAAAGATCGAAAAAAAAATCCAAAAAACGGTAAATTTCAAGCGGCTTTTGGGTCAGATTCCATTCTATCAATAAAACCGCCCAAAAATGCGAAGAACCGATTTTTTACGACAAAGTTATAGTCATCATAGACAAGAATTTTTTGACTGGTGTGAATAGAAAAAATAGGAATATATAATTTACGTAACGACGATTTAAAATATTGTTCAAATGATGTACCATTGTTACGCCTCAATTGATTGAAGTTTGGATGGAATTGATTATGGAAAAATGTGATGCGAATGCTTTTCTCCAGTCATTTACGTTAATTTAGATGCCATTTGTGACAACAGCCGGCGTTTCTCTCGCCAAACTTTTTGTTGTCCATGAAAATCGGGAACTATTAACTAGTTACCCGACTTCTTAATTCATTTTCTTTACGATAAGCGTCCGAATTTATTTCGATTTCAAGTGGAATTCAATGTTTAACACTACCGATTGCCTCTGGAAGAAAGTCTTTCAATTCAATTTCCAGTTCAACTCTGATTCTGAATAAAAATCGAACCGGCAAACTAATCGTGAGAAAGTGAAACGCTAAAGTGAGAAAATGTGCAACTTCGGGCAAACGCA
>NW_022599627.1:0-3809 GCF_009176505.1 Sitodiplosis mosellana | reverse complement strand
TATTCATTTGTTAGAGCAACATGTAGATGAGACATAATCATTTTTTTTAAATTACAGCAAAAAGTCGGTATCGTTGGTCGCACGGGAGCTGGCTTCGAAAGTTCGATCATTCAATCTCTTTTCCGATTAGCACAGAACGAGGGACAAATTTTGATCGATGGCGTGGACATTGGGCTGATTGGATTGCATGATTTGCGAAAGAAGGTCTCGATCATTCCACAGGAGCCGGTTCTATTCTCCGGCAGTCTGCGATTCAATTTGGATCCATTTGGCGAGCGAAGCGATGGCGAACTATGGGATGGTGGATCGAATCTCAGTGCCTGTCAACGTCAATTGCTCTGTTTGGCTCGCGCCATTCTGCGAAATAATAGAATCTTGATTTTGGATTTCATTGAAAACAATCCAATTCTGTTGTTTTAATATTCTTCTTCGTTTCATGGCGATTGTTAATTAAGAAGACTGATTGAATAATATTCAATGAATATTGATTGTAATTTTGCATCATTTCAACAAATTAAAGAAGAACAGGAAGCAGAGTTAACCAGAAATTAAACGCATTTGTTTTCAATTTCTATTTGTTAGCTCCGTATAATTTTCATAAACAAAATAATTACAGTATTTTGGAATCAAGTGACCAATTAAGGCGGTTTCTAAAAGCTTTTTTCATATTTATTTCAATCCAACTTTAATTTCCAACGTTTTCTCATACAACGAACATATTCGAATCGAATTCCAGTGAACCCCAAGCTTCGGTATACCTACGTTGGTCATTTGAGAATTCAATCGTAATGACATTTCTCTGAATTCGCCCGTTTTTTGTATGTGCGCATTTGTTTGGTGTTATGCAGCTGTTTTGACAGTTCCATCTTTCGCCCAGACTCACACATGCGACGCGCAGTCACATCATACTGCCTATTTATGCTGACAAACAGAGAGCGAAGGTTAACGATAACACGTTGTATTCACATCCACAAACACGCACACACTCACACAGACTTCGAACACATACAAATCTCAACGTCTGGCTGTCACTTTGTCTAGAGAAACGAAAATAACAATAAGCATACAACGGAATTTGTACAGCTTCCAGATTAACTTGGGCGATTTGCATATATATATATTTATTTTGTTGTTTATCCATCATTGCAATTGATCTGCCTGAAATTTGAATACGGCGTGAACGTGTGGAGGCGAAAATAAGAAGTGTGTAAGAGTCAGCAAAATTTTCGGATACAAAAACGGAGCATTTGATGTTGCTACGCAAAACGTAATTGAAGTGACGAAGTTGATATGGCAGCAACACGAATACCTGAACAAAAATTGATTCTCTGCGGAGAGTATGGAGCTGGAAAGAGTTCGATATTCCGTCGATATACCAACAATTCATTTGTAACGAGCACAGACCGTAGTTCGACACTTGGACTGGACCATTTTTCGAAAAGTTTCACGGCCAACGATCGGGAAATGAAGGTAATGCGTAACACTCGATGAGCGTGTGACACACGCCATTTGTTTTGTTTTTGCGATAAGAAAATTGTAATTTTGCGTTCAATTTTAGCTCGCTCTTTGGGATACTGGTGGTATGGAGCGCGTTGCTTCGGTCACATCTAGCTACTACAAATTTGCGGAGGGTGCTATACTTGTGTTCTCGTTAGACAATGCCTCCTCATTTCACGCATTATCACAGCACTTATTAGACATAGTTTCGTATGCTGAAAATGCCAAAATCTTTTTGTGTGGAAACAAATCGGATTTGGTCGGGATGGAACCGCAGGTAATTCAGCATTTGATGTGAATTTTGAACGAATTTGACATTTTTCATTTAATCTTTACCCAATTCAATTTGTGATTACAGGTGACCGAGGCCGATATCGAAGACTTCATTGAACAATGTCAAAATCTAATCAGTGGCACATTCAAAATATCATGCAGAACCGGCGAAGGTGTTCACGAAATGTTTCAAGAAATTGCCAACATTCTGACACAATCAAATCGATCGCGCCTCGAATTACAATCGTTAGAGCACCATGGATTCAAAGTAGATCAGACAGAAACCAACCAAGATAAATGCAAATGCTGAACTGAGATTTCGGCTCGCCTATCATCATTTTGCCGATTAAGTCAAACACCAAACCACATTCAATTAACCACAAGAAATAATCAACTAATTGTGAACATATTTGTGTGTTTTTTCATTTCACCTTCAAATCGTGTTTTGATTTGTTTTTCATTTTATGTTGTTATTCAGTTCATGATAAGCAAATCACATCGAGCATCACCATTCACCATGCAAATTGTTACCATTTTTTATCAGACTATGATTAGAATTAGCTCATAAGTAATATTTATCATGAAACGTACCCATTTTGTATATTGTATATACTTGGACAAAAAAACGACTTTTTTTGCACATTAAACATTGAACTAATCCAATTCTAAATGTTTGCTTCTGACTCAGAAGTTCTGAGAATTAATCAAAAAGGCGGTTTTTTTCCAGAGTTTGACTCAGGCGACAGATATATGCTTTAGCATAGAAAAAATATCCGCATATTTTTTGGTTTGTCCACTTTCAGTATATAACGGCACACAGCTTCATCGAGTATCAGCACGCACACTGAACGTGGTAGTATAGGACGGTTTGTTTACGAAGAAAAAAAATGTTTATAAACAAAATCTACCAGAACTATACAGCGCAAAACCTTAACATAGGACAGCATTGCTGCCGTTCAAATACATTACACTGTACAACTCGGGAAGATTTTGTTTATAAACAATTTTTTTTCTTTGTAAACAAACCGTTCTATACTACCACGTTCAGTGTGCGTGCTGATACTAGATGAAGCTGGGTACCGTTATATACTGAGAGTGGACAAACCAAAAAATATGCGGATATTTTTTCTATGCTAAAGCATATATCTGTCGCCTGAGTCAAACTCTGTTTTTTTCAGAATTTGAGCTACGAAGTGGGAACTAATTTGAAATAGATCATATTCAAAATGGAAAAAATAGCAAATTTTCATCAAACCAACGCTGGTGGTTCATTGGAGACCAAATCAACATTACCAAAACCAACGCACGTTGACCTTTCACATACTTTTCAATGAAGATTAAATAATCTTCTGAATTATTAAGCAATTGATATCAACGATATGTTATCAATTGCTCTTTTATTGCTCGATTATTCCATCGGCTCTGTTTCAGTTAATCTCAACGGACCTGAAAATTGGCTATAAAATGAAAATATCGATAAGTTTTCACATAAATATGAATAATTAGTCCCGGTTATAAAAGTAAGTTTTAATTTGTGATGCATAGAGCTGTTCTATCAGAGCATACAATGAAAAAATGGTCCGCGTTCATTCACTTGGGAATGTAAACACGTAATTGAATCGTGCCGTTGAGCACTTTGACTGCCATTAGGGACGACGTTCATGTTGATTGCAGTAGGTCGTTTAATTTTATTGGATGACGAAAATTATTTTTATAACTTGATTATCCAATTATTCGTAGAAATATTCCAAAATTCAATGAAAAAAATATGTTTTTTTTTTCTCGAATTTCTTATTCCGTTGAATTTTCATGTGCCTTATTCTGGCATTTTTTTAATCTTCTACGGAATTTCTTTTTTACGCAACCAGACGAAACATAGAAAAAAGAATGGAGATGAAAGATTATTCTCAACTTGTATAAAACAAAACTTCCTTAAAAATTACATGTTTCAATATCACTCCTACAGAAACAAAGGGTCAATGCTCTTTTAATTCCAACATTACTCACTTTGTTTCAAAATTTTAGTCTGCAGAACTATA
>NW_022599626.1:0-3911 GCF_009176505.1 Sitodiplosis mosellana | reverse complement strand
AAACGCTTTCAAATTTACATCATGTAAGCGACGATCCATCTGTTGTTATTTTTTAGCTTTGAAACGGAACGTGTTTTGAGCATGCCGCGAAGATGTGAGCATTTTCATATTCAAATAGCTACATCGAATAAACACCACTCAACATTTCAAGAGTGAAAATTATTTGCTTAAATTTGCAATTCGTTGCGATCGAATTACGTTGTTTTTCAAACCATAGTAAAGGTGATGAAGGAATGAACGTAAACAACGTGTTTTCGATACGATCCATTTGATAAGGAACGCAAAATTCTGCACACGTGCACAGGTGGAATTGTAATTCCATTAATTGTTTGACAATGTTTTCTTGAAAAATGTGTGCGATAATATTTTGTTCATGATCCAATTGGATTATTTTTCAAAACATAGTGAAGGATTGAATGTAAACATCTAGCATTTTCGATGCGATCGATATGATGTGGAACGCAAAATTCTGCACACGTGCACAGGTGGAATTGTAATTCCATTAATTGTTTGACATTGTTTTCTGTGTGCGATAATATTTTGTGAGCTCTAATTAGAATTGTCTTCGTATGTGGATTGAATTATATAACTAATGTATTGCTGATGTGACCATACTTGAAAAGTATATAAGCAGATGCGCTCGATTCGTTTGTCAATCAAACAGTTCGTCAATTTTCTTCAATTGACACGTTTACAGTACACTTTTGATAGTTCGAAGCTGGAAAAATGCTGGGTCAAAGATCTTTCACACTGCTGCTCGTTGGCTTGGTGGTATCGGAGGTGAGAGGACAATTTTAGTCTGAAATTTGTAATTTTAATGTTGCTTGAAATTTTTTTCACTTGTAAATTTTGAATCGATTCTTTTTGTGGACAATTTGGGATAATTTTTTCGGAACTCATTTCATGAATGAGAAAATGTCCATTTTAAAGTTTTTCAATTGAAAAAAATCTTCCACTACAAGAATAATGTCCATCGGAAACATTTACTCGAATGAGTAACAGCTGAAAACCATTACAATCTCATCCATTGTTCCATTCCAATTTAATCACTTTGCTTCATTTCCACAGTTCCTATTCGTGGATGTGAGTGGAGCACCATCTGGGAGAAACGGTAAGAGTTGAAGCTCCATTTCCTTACCAAGTTTCACACACAGCAACATTTTCTTTCGATTCACTTCACTGATCTACAATTTTTTTCACCTTTTAGTAAACAAAAAAGACATAAATGGAGAAGCAGCTCTGCATAGAGCTGCTCAGACTGGTAATTTTGAGTATTTATGTTTTAAAAATATGTTTTGTT
This sequence comes from Sitodiplosis mosellana, assembly GCF_009176505.1. Taxonomy (NCBI): domain Eukaryota; kingdom Metazoa; phylum Arthropoda; class Insecta; order Diptera; family Cecidomyiidae; genus Sitodiplosis; species Sitodiplosis mosellana. Next base: position 2,611 of record NW_022599626.1, on the reverse strand, counting down.
CAATCTACTTCATTGGTCTGCATTACAGAGAATCATTTCAGCATAGATATTCAATTTTCTGATGAGATCTCAGTAACTGAATGCAGTGACTACGAACGTCGCTGTGAGTGAACGAGCGCTCTACATTCAAGCGCGGACATGCATATACATTGGTTTACACACAATCGGAGTAAGTGTGCGTGCGAAAGGAGAGAAGAGAGAAGAGACGAACGAAATATGTCGCATTGAACGATGAGAGTGAACGTCTCTTGATACAGTGTCAGTGTGGCGAACACTTACTCTTTGTTTCTTGGAATTGTTGTTCCTTCTTCTTTTTGTTCTAACAAATTGGTTGGCAGCACAAACTCAAGTGAAAAAAATAAAATTCTATAACTAAACACAACAACAAAATAATCAAATATTGTTTTGTTTATTTTTTGAATGTGATCTTTTTGCTTGTGTTTGTGCTGTCAACCAATTTATTAGAAGAAAAAGAAGAAGGAACAACAATTCCAAGAAACAAAGAGTAAGTATTCGCCACACTGACACTGTGTCAAGTAGACATCGCTCGATGCAACACATTTCGTTCGTCTCTCTTCTCTTCTCTACTTTCGCACGCATACTCACTCCGATTGTGTGTAAACCAATGTATATGCATGTCCGCGCTTGAATGAAGAGCGCTCGTTCACTCACAGCGACGTTCGTAGTCACTGCATTCAGTTATTGAGATCTTATCAGAAAATTGAATATCTATGCTGAAATGATTCTCTGCTGCATTATTTTTCAGGTAATGTGATGGAAGCTCAAAAACTTATCGACAATGGAGCCGAAGTTAATATTGAAAATAATTTGAAGGATACACCTCTTCATTTAGCTGCTTCCCATGGTAATATTGAATATTAATTTTCATTGAATAAACGATTGATTTTTTCATCCTAAAGTTCAAAACAAATTTTAGACCGATCCTTCTTAGACTACTTTTTGACGAGGAATTCGAAAATGCAATCGTTGTTGATCAAAAAGTAGGTGCACTGCCTTGATTTGGGCAGCTGTGATGTGGTTGTGCGATTTTTTCACCCTTTTTCGTCAATATTACCTCCCTAATGCCAATTCTGTGCCATATAAGTGAAACCTGTTATATGCCAAATAAAACTAGAGACCAGGTGCTTCATTTCAGAAACACACCGCACCTGCGCTGGTGCCTTAGAAGCAGTTAAAAATGATTGAATACTGGAGCACGATTTTTGAACTATCGACCTCGATTTGAGACAGAAGAGGCGGTTTTATGTAGTTGGAAGTTTTCTACGCGTAACTAGAATTTTTGCGAAATTTCCGAACATTATCCCTGTTAGTGCTGTAGAATAGTGATTTTTGGTAATTTTCGACTTTTTGAGTATACCCCGCCCTTTCAACGGGAAAGGAAGCCCCAACAATTGGTATTTTTCGATTCTCCAGAGTCTGCTGAGCATTCCATCAGAACACATTACCAGGCACCTATTCGGTGTGAAAAAAATTATATAGTCGAAAAACCATGAAAAATGGCAAATTTTGGCCGCCCAGAACTTTATTCTGGAAAAAGTACAGGGTGGAAGTAGTAATTTCTCTTCGATTAATTGAAGAACTCGAGGTGGGGCGACTTTTAAGCAAAAAAAAGGAATTTTTTTTTTACCTCTATCTGACTTTTTTCACTTTTTATACTTTGAACCCACTTTTCTGAGCCTGAATGGGCCCGAATGGGTGGTCGTCGAAGAATTTTTTGTTGCCCCATCTATTGCCTAAATTTTTGGCTTTGCGAGTTTTTGGCCATAGCAAGTTTATACACCAAGTTTGAGCAAAATCGGAGAGGTCAAATCCATTTTTTGTTACACTTGGTGTGGAATCGTCGATTACACGATTGCTATACTCCGGAATGGTGTCCATATACGTTTCCACACCTTAAAAATGCTGTCTACGAGATTTTATGAGTTGTTTTCACTAAAGAAAAGATTGATTTGATCTTATTTATCGATCAAAATTATTTTTCAGGTCATAAGAATGTCGCTGAACTTCTACTCAGTAAAGGAGCTAATTATGAATTGAAAAATCTTTGGAATAATACAGCCCTTCATTTAGCTGCTAAGAATGGTAATGTTGATTATTTGTTCTCACTGAATAGGAAAACAGTTTTATTTTTTGTCATCCATATAAATTATTTTTCAGGTCACCCATATGTTGCTGAACTTCTCATCCCTAAGGGAGCCAATGTTAATAGTGAAAATACTGTGAAAGACACACCTCTTCATTTAGCTGCTCAGAATGGTAATAGTTGGATACTTGTCTTTACCAAATAGCAGATTGATTGTATCTTTTTCATCCATCTAAATTATTTTTTAGGTCATGAGAGTGTCGTTGAATTTCTCATCCATGAAGGAGCCAATACTGGTATTAAAAATAATGCGAATTTTACACCCCTTCATTTAGCTGCTCGGAATGGTAATAATTGGATACTTGACTTTACCAAATAGCAGATTGATTGGATCTTTTCCATCCATCAAAATTATTTTTTAGGTCATGAGAGTGTCGTTGGATTTCTCATCTGTAAAGGAGCCAATGTTAATAGTGAAAATATTGAGAAAGACACACCTCTTCATTT
>NW_022599625.1:0-1976 GCF_009176505.1 Sitodiplosis mosellana | reverse complement strand
GCTAATTATCACTTTAGCGGTCATAAGTGCCCTACCAAACGTCTTAGACAGGTTCCATTGGCCTTATTTTTCAGCTACGAACATCAACTTTAAAATATCATACCGTTAAAACTGAAATAAATCATCTGTCATAACATAATTTGACCCAAAGGCCACTTACAACCCACCAAAATCGGATCAAAAATCAAATTATTCTCTCAAATACATTGAAACATATCTTTCATAAATAACTTGAACATCAGTACAGATAATCTGAGGTTATGTGTGATGTTTTTTTTAATATTTGAGAAAAAAATCATTTTTATGCAGATAATTTGATTTTTGATCTCTAGTTACGTTTCAAATCATAGCTCATGTAAACTCAATGCACTCTGCAATCAACATGGATCTGCCTTTACAGACGTAAAACTTCTCGTCAATTTATCAACCGGTATAAATTGAGCGACGACTTTTGCTGTCTCAGGGTCTCAAATTAACCGTGTATTTAAACGCTTCACATAGCCTTTGTCCCTTTGGAAACGTTTACCAAAGGTTATCTTGGACCGTTTGCCATAGACTAATATCAAGCATTTCCATCTTGGTTGTATGACTGTTTTAGTTTTCATGTTCCTACTATTGTGAATAGCGCATGATGTACGAAAAGAGCCAGGTTTTTAACGAGGCGAGAACTGAAAGTTATCGAAAATTATCACTACTAATTGTTTATCAATCTAAATATGTAACAATGAAAAAATTGACCATGTCGAAGTGATGAAGGATCTGGGAGTCATTTTGGATGTAAACATGAATTTCAACGCACACATTGAATTCATTACCGCCAAAGCAAAGTCAAGATTAGCACAGAGATGACTGAAGCGCACCGAGTGACCGAGCAACGGCCGCACGGACACTGAGTTTGCGTGCTTAAAACATGCTCAGTGCGATATTGCGCTGCAGCACAAACAAACCCACTCCATGAAGAGAGTATAAGCGCACCAACGGAGTGCGCTACACCGCACTCGTACACAACGAAGAAACAATAGAGAGGATATACAAAGAAAGAAACACAAAGAAAAGAATAAGACAATACACACTCAACTCTTTATATGTGTGTATAAACCATAATAGGCAACAGAGTTAGAGTGCGCACACATTTCTTAACAACAAAGTCAGAGTGCGCACATAAACTCATAACGAAGTGAGTGTAAACGCACAGAGCAGAAAACGACTCTCAGTTGAGTTGCTGAATACGCTACTGAGCGTGCGCTTAGTCATCTCTGGATTAGCATGGATCAAACATTTTGGGAGAGAGTTCGAGGACCCGTGGACAATTAAGAAATTATTTTTCACATTTGTATTACCGATAATCGAATATGGCTCACCGATTTGGAGCCCATACACCGCTGAAAAGATTGCTCGAGTTGAATCCGTCCAAAAGCAATTTTTACTGTTTGCACTGCGTAAAATGAAATGTTCGCATGGATTTAAGTTGCTACCATACGAATGTCGATTGCTGGAATTGCAAATGATTACGCTTGCGGAACGAAGAAAGAAAGCTCAAATCACAATGGTACATAATGTGTTATGCGGGCATACATCATCGAGACACATTATGAACGAAATCAATATTAGAACACCACGGCATTGGAAGAGAGACACAGCATTCCTATCTCTACCAGTACGACACCGTGATTACTCCAGATTCGAACCAGTCAATCATATGCTGTCTACATACAATGATTTTTATGACAAGTTTGTGCCAATTAAGCCAACTTTAACTCATAAAGAAAATAAGAATTATAATAATGTTCCCACTCCAGTCTGTGATACTTATTTAATTGATTTTAACACGAGTACATTTATTAAGGTAATGTTCCCTTAAACGGGACGCTCCCTTAAACGGGACAGTCAAGTATTTTTGACTTCTGAGTTTGAAAGCGAGCTGTCATTTATACCAAACGATTAGCTCAACGAACGCTCACTTTTGGTAGTATTCC
>NW_022599624.1:0-8622 GCF_009176505.1 Sitodiplosis mosellana | reverse complement strand
TTCTCAATATGGTACATGCAGATTTTAGGCCATATCTTATGAAATATTCGAATTATTATTTTGCTGTCAGCGGCAAATTTGTAGAAAAGAGTCCAATTAACAGATTTTATGAACATACTATACCCTAAAAAAAACTGTTAGTCAATGTTTTGGAGCATAATGTCGAAAAAATCGAAAAAAAAATTAAATTTTTCGACCATAGCTCAAAGAGTATGCAATTTTATTGGTTACTAGCTATTTGTCGCTTCGCTCTCCTCGGGCTCCAGCGATTGCTTAGTGGTATTATTTCCAGGCGCCTCGGCGTGCTCGCGCTTCGCGCTCGCCCGCCTCGACCCCGAGATTTCAAAATGGAGATCTCATTGATTTCAGATCTAAAATCACTTTTAAATTAAATTTAGACTTTGAAAATATGTCCGAAATTGTGTTTGAAAAATCTATCCAAATCCAAAGTCGTGCTAACACAACGATGTTTATCTGAAACTGAGTATTTTGGTTTGATTGATTATTTAATTGTATTTAAATTTTTCTTTTTATGTTTTTTGTCATATTAAAATTTTAATCTATTATTGAACGATCATCATATTATTGGAATTGAAATCGATACGGTTGCAAATAAAGTTCTTTTCGTATTTTAAATTCACTGAATAATATATTTAATAATTTAGAATAAATTAAATTTAAATTGTTAGGGATTAATCAATATAGATTATGGGAGAATGACTCGTAGTAAGTCCGTAGGTACTTTTGGTTCTTTTTTGTGAATTTTCTTGAAATAAAGGCAATCAAAATATAATAATAAAAATAAAGTGAAAAATCGGTCACTTTAACTAAAACTTCGACAAATTTGTATGAGAGGTACCCGTAAACCGATTCTTATTGGCTTTAAACTTTCTGAGGTTTCATTTGTTGGAGAACAAATAAGATTCTGAAAGTTTCATGTTGATCGCATGTGCAGAAGTTAGGTTTTTGGCCCTCAATTTTTTCCAAGAAAATGTCGACAAAAATTGAGGACAAAAAATCAAACTTCTGCAAATGCGATCAACATGAAGATTTCAGAATCTTATTTTTTCTCCAAAAAATGAAACCTCAGAAAGTTTGAAGCCAATCAAAATCGATTACGGGTACCTCCCATACAAAATTGTCCAAAAATCGGTCATTTTAGTCAAAATTTCAAAAAATTTGTATGGGAGGTATTAAATCGATTCCGATTGGTTTCAAACTTTCAGAATCTTATTTTTCTCCCAAAAAATAAATTCCCAGAAAGTTTGAAGCCAATCGAAGTCGATTTACAGGTACCTCCCATACAAAAGTGTCAATTTTTTGAGGTTTTTCTTAGGGCAAGTACCCCAGGGTCAAATCGAAAATGGCTCATCTTCGAACTTAAACTAAACAACGACGACAACGACGAAAACGACGAAAACGACGACAACGACGGCACACGAACGGAAAAGTGTCTCAAAAAGTGGTTTTCTACGCGTTTCATGAGTTTTTATGATGATCTAAACCAATTTTGCGAAAAAAGTTTTCGGGACCAATTCCTATACTTTCCCTTGACACGTTGTGTACGGAAAAGTAAAATTTCTCTCAAAAATCTTTTGGCTTGTATTTTCTTTCGAAAAGACTTCATTGTCGAATCAAAAAGTTGCACGAAACAATCTATAAATTAACTCGCGCGCATGTAAACAGAAAAATATTTTGTTATGAATAACAACCAATACATGCGTAGCGCACGTTTCGTTTCCCGCAGCCGCCAGTCGCTTGTTCATTATTCCATTCGCTTGAAACTCGATGTATGTATATGTATTGGAGTGAAGCGTTTGAAACGAAGTGATGCCAACCAAGAATCAATACGGCAGATTCTTTTCATATAGGCTGTACATCGAAGATGAAAAGTGTTGGCACGGGATCAATTGCAATAGATGTGGAGAGAGAGTACGTAACTTCCGAATACAATGCCAAAGCTATCTTTGAACGCACCAGTATGATAGCTTGATTGCATTCGGAAGTTGGGAGCTCATCAACAATGTTCCGTAATAAATTTTTTCACCATAAAATTGATGTTGATATATGCTACGCTCTCACAAAAATATAGAAGTAAAGTAATATATTACTATTTCCTATTACTCTTACAGGCTATTACGCTATTACAGTAATGACTATTACATTTATCCTATCACTATTACTATTACATGTAATAGGAAAATTATAATGTAATAGGATAGCTATTACATGTGTAATAGGATTTACCTATTACTATTACTTTTCCTATTACAGTAATAGTAATAAGTAATAGGCATAACAATTTTTTACTTCAATACACGAAAATCAATTTTGCACATTCGTGACATCATTTATTATTGGATATTAAAAAGATTCAATAGTTTGCAGTAAACATTGAACGATCTGAGTCACAACTTTTAACAATTGTCTCGCAGAGCTAAAAGTGAGCTAGAAGACGCTTAGATGCACTACCTGTGTTCTTTACACTGACTGTCATTAGTCCCGCAAATCCATTTCGTTTTCGTGTCCGTGTTCGTTCCGTTCGGTTCCGTCAATTATTATGGATTGAGATGGGATGGAAACGAGCTTGCTCCGTTCCTTAAGAAATCTTTATGGAATGGAAACGTAATGAACATTGATACGGAACGTAACGCGAATACTCTCTCACCTCGGTAGAAACACGTAACAAACACCAGTGTTACGGAGTGTGAATTCAGATATGGAATGGAATGGACAATGGACGTGCAATGCTATTAAAATAAAAAAAAATGATTGCAATGTTTTCAAAAGGTAAATGTTCAATTTTTCCGTTATAAAAGGAATATATGTAGGTACGAAACATTCGCTAACCATATAATTCCACTAGTCCGTTTTTTATCTGATAACTGAATTGATTGATTATTCTGGTCTGGTCGATTAGAAAGAATTATTTAACATGAGGAAAGCAAAATAAATAGACTTATAAAAACTTATCCAAAAACTGAGACGAATGAAGCTTTGAGTAAAAAAGAAATGGATAAAGCTGCGAGCAAAAGTGATACAACTCAGAATTGAGCGCAAAAGCTATGTTTGGCATTTTTCTCGCTTCTGGAAAGAGGTAGCGATTAGGTCTAATTGTGCAAAAATATGGAGAGTACGGAACAATTTTCCATAAAATGTTGTTCCTTAATAAATACAAAGAACAAATAGTTCACTGATGTCCCGATATAACTTCCCGTGTGAAAAAATAGTAACTGAGCAGTCAGTTAACTAATTTGGGACAAAAATGACTTACTTTGATTGACATTTCAGTACAAAGTGTAGTGTAAGTCTATCATAGTTAACTGAAATCATTTGAAGTTACAAGTCAATCTAAGTTGCTTCATTTGGGACCAAGTGATTTTCTTAGAACAAAAATATAAATTCAATCAACTAAAGTCAACTGAAGTTATAGTCAGTCAGTCATTTTTTTTCACACGGGTTGTCTGAGATAAGTAACGTATCACATGATGCTAATAATGGTTCCAATGATTATATCAAAAGAGGTGATCTAATTGGTTGTATACGGAGAAATTGTTCCGTACTCTCTATATTTCTAAAAAAAATGCTGAATGTTCACGGAACGCCAATACAATAGCTGATTCAACGAACTGGTTCTGTGAAATGGTTCATTTAGAACAAGTACGACAATTTTGTTACCCAAAAATCATGTGCAAGTGAAAATTGAAAACCTCTCCAATTAAAAATAAGCGTCGGAAATGCAAAAGTTTATCCAAAATAAGTTTTTAAAACTCGTTCTTTTAGTAGATTTTCGAAAATTTGTCTCAATAGCAATTTTTTGGCAATCAGCGAGATATTTGGACGCTTTCTTACGGACTATGTACATTGTACACTGTACAGCCCTCAAGTTAGATTGTTAGCACTACATGAAATGTCGTTTTTTCAATTTTTGTCTTAATCATCATAGCTTCCCGTGTGAAAAATTTGTGACTGACCAGCCAGCCGTCTAATTTCGGACTTTTTGGCTGACTATCAGTAACTTAAAGTGATTATCTCAAACAAAATATTCGACTGTAGTCAACTTCAGTTATAGTCATCTAGTAGCCAAAAAGTCCGAAATTAGACGGCTGGCTGAAAGAATAACTGAGGCTGTGAGAATGAAAATGGCAATACAGGAATAAACATTCTGAAACGAAACATAAAACAGCAAACACGCAAAAGTGAATCATGAATGTTTGAGCAGCAGAAGTGAACCATGAGTACCGTACGTGTGTGTAAATTCATGATTTGCTTCAACACAGCGCTCATTCAAGATTCACTTTTGAGAATTTTCTTTCTTAGCGGCACTTCAGTAAATATTTTTGTGACGTTGCGCATTTGTTTGTTTTCTTTTCATGGGTCGGTTTTAAAAAAAATGTTATTCATTTCCAAACTCACCGTAGTTTTAATTCAATCCAGACAAAATATATTATTTCAAATCATAGACTTTGATTTGCGTTAAACAAGAGTATGTATTTTGTTAGTTTGGAATACAGGAGTAATAAAATATCTGTGGAATTTAGAAATCGTGTTTCACTTTAATTGAAGCAAAAATGTTCGATACACTTTCAAGTCCATTGGAATGATGATTCATTGTAATGGTTGTTTTGGTTGTGATTTGGCTTCGGAGTGAAAATTAAGTGATAAGGAGCGCGAATTTCGATGTGCCGATAATACCATTGGATTGGGCACATGAAATACTGTATGAGAATCGAAAAAAACAATTTAACTTTTTTTTCGATTTTTGCCTGTTTCCGATCGTCTACATGGGAAGTTTGTATGAAAACCTCGGAGCGCCGGTGTTTTACCCGTAATGTTATACACATCAACGAAGCAGTCTACTTCACCGTAGAAAAGAAGTGCGCAGTAAGAAAACAAGAACGTACAGGTTTCGGCAACGTTGCATTATAGCGAATATGAATGAACGTAATTTCTCGTTACATTTCTCATTACGTTAATTTCTCATAAGGCTAAAAACACAGTGGAACAAAATTCGCTAAATTGTTCGCGTCTAAATACGCAAGTACAAATCAATCTTAGAAACCATATTTAAGGGTGTTTAATTTTTCCTAGGCCTTACCTCAAGAAAAAAACGCAATTTTTCGGGTTTTTATTCAACATTATGGGTCCAAACTCCGAAATTTCCAGACCAAGTATTTGGAAAGCTTTGTCTTGGAATATGACTCATGTTTTATTGCGAAATATGTGTAACATCTAAAAAATGTATTATTGAGTGAAAAATACTTGAAAATATTTCTGAAAAAACGTTAAAAACCTTGGAACATTTACGAAAAACTCAAAAATTGAGAAATATTCATTTATGGTATAACAAGAAATGAAAGACCAGTGGTGTGCTCAACGCCTAGTGCAAGACTAAGTTTATTGAAGATGGTAACTTATGTTTTCACCTCGTATGAGTGACCTGCATTGACATACATATATCTGTTTGTTATAATATGCAGTGTATGTTTTTGTGTTACAATGGTATTTGTTATTTAAATAAATATTTTTGGTTGCCTTGATTATTATGTGTCCGTAAGATTCCGTCAGGTTCCGTCAAGTTCCGTCAAGTTCCATCAAGTTCCGTCAGGTTCCGTGTGGGTTCCGTGTAGGTTCCGTACGGATACGGAACAGAGGGAACTATGACATCTACCCTTTTATTTCGCGTTTCACATCAAATGTTTTGCATTGAAAATATCAGATGTTTACATTTATTTTTTCATCACCTTCATCATGGTTTGGAAAATAATCCAAATGGATCATGAGTATTATACTTCGTACTATAGTAACACCACTCAACCCTCCAACATTTCAGGTCACGGGGAGTTAGCTAATACATCCATAAAATGACTGGATAAAAGTGAATAAGCTGCAATTGCAAATTAATCGGATGATTCCCTTCGATGCCCGTATTCGATTGTCATGTAGAATACTAATTTCAATACATTTTTTGTCAATCTTTAACCATACCGATACTGTTGCTTTGTTGGAACATCAATTAAAATTCTGTTAAAAACAGCTCAAGTTATTTGTCTTTTAAATTACTCACGATATAGGTATTTGTATTGGTATTGAGTAGAGTATTTTTTTAGCTTTAGCTTTCTTTGCAATTTCTTCGAGGATTTCCCTTTCTCTTTTTACTTTTACCATTCAAGTCGTACATTCTTTTTAGCAAAAGGCACGCACAGTACATAAGAGCCAATGCAAAAGCCAATTGATGCGCATAAGTAGCGCTACCTCTAATGAATACGGAGAGTTACCATAAGTCGTATGCAATTGATGTTGAGAAAAAGAAGAAGAAGAATTAGACATTCTATTCATTTACATTGCAATAATGGCAATCAGTAGAGATGGTGCTCATGTGCCGATCATATCACTGTTACAATCCTTCGCTTTTTAGCGACATTACTCGTACGTCTGGGCACTGAGTGCGCACAATGTTCTTTAAATAAAAGTGTCAATCGTTTCTTCGTTTCTTCGTTTCATTCATTAAAATTCGAATATTTCAGTGACTATCGATCGAAAAAGTATAAAAATTATTTCATAATTGAATTTTTCCAGACAAAATTGATAAAATGGCTATATGTTACGAAAACTGAATATCTTCCGAGTAGTTCTTCTTGCTGGTAGTTATAAAGCAACTAGATATAGGGATCGTAAATTAGTTTAAAATTCAGATCTATATTTTAATAACGAAAAAATTATATAAAAAAAGATGTCAAATTTTCAAAGATTTTCTGTTTCTGTTCTTTGCTACAACGAGGCTTTAGTGGTTTGGATATTTATTACGAGATGTTTCGTTATTCCAGTGTCAAATGGAACCCTGACCATTATTTTTATTAGCTTGATGTTATCAACTAAGTTATTTATTTCATCAACAGATCACAGACCGAGTATTATTATTACAATAACGAAGCATTTCTTAATTTCATGTGTCATCATTAGACGATGAAATCTTATCTATATCGATTTTCTGTCGAGTTCTGAATAATCAAGCTTAAGCGATGTTCATTTTGATAATGTGTGCATTCCAAACCAAAAAAAAACTGCTACAATAATTTGGTTTAGATATTTTATCCGACATGGCAACAAAACGTTGTTCCAAAATTCGGATCAGACATGTTTACATTTTCGAATAATATTTTGATAATAATATCACCTTGGCAGTGGCATATGAAACCACATTCATACAATATTAATGACCTCTACCAATTTTGGAATTGATTTCATGCTAATTGTTTGAACAATGTAAACAATTTAGGAATATCAAATGAATATCGATTTTCATTGCCATCATCTTCCACCTTTATGCGGGTCATTTATTTTCAAGTTAAATGTACGAGATATTTCCTACTTTTCGTTTACTAAACGACGTTTAGTGTGGTTACACGCGTTTGCTTACCGTTAGTTTAAATACATCTAACTTCCATGCCATGCAATACGCCTATCTTTAGACTGCCGTATTGCTTCAAGCATTAATTAGATGTGCAATTTTACAATGTGTGTTGTGACCTTGCGTACCATAAACACTGACTAGCGCATAGCAAATTGTTAATCGTATTTTGACTCTCGTGCAAAACAGCAGTCAACATTCTACATCGTTCCATTTCGGTGTTGAACAGAAGAATCTTCTGTTTTTTTTAAATTAAAACCAACAAGAAGAGTGCATTTTTTTCATTTGTTTTGTATGTAAATTCAACAACAGATATTATTTTCTTTAATTGAATATAGATAGCTTGAATTTAAAAAAAAAACATAAATGTTATCAAATTAGTGATGTTCGCCATTCGTAAAATTTTTAATAGATTCAGAAAATGTTTAAGATTTTCTACAATACGAGAAGTCTTTTCATGAAGTGTCAAATGTGATTCGTGGCTATGCAAATTTCACAAAGCAAAACAAGTTCATTGAAATGAGAAACTCATTGCTGTTCACTTTATATGAGTCGAATAAAGCATTATTTACCGAACAACCTTCATATATGTTGTTAGAGAATTCCATGCAAATTGTTATTTTTGTGTTTTAAGAATTATCGAGATTAACTTGAGAATTATTTTTTCGGTATTTGATCAATGCTTGTTCAGTAGAAGTTTTGAAAAATCTCTCGAAACTCTTCAAATTTACTAATTTTAACCCATTCTCCAGAAAAATATTGAGCAAATACGAATTATTTATGCAAAGGAATCAACTGCTCAAAGCAAATAGATTGGTGAATACAAAAAATACAGCTACGATTACAGTGAACAGTGTTTGATGAACATGCAATGGATTGAAACGAATATTTTAACGTAAGCAGTTCCGAAAAACGGAATCAAAAATGAAAAAAAAAAATTCAACGACCTAATCTTCTGAATTTATCATTTATGATTTTGTTTATAAACTAAAAATGTTCAGTTGAGAAAATTGCATTTGAAGGGGAAATCTGTGTTTGTGATAAGATCGGTTGGATATTCATTCTAAGCAATTTCACATGGTTTTACTCTCAACTAATTACCATCACAAATGTTGTTGAACAAAAAATTACAGAATATTCCGAGAGATAGCACATTTTTTTGCGTTAATTATTCGGTGTTGAGATACGATTTAAGACAATTACACAAAATT
>NW_022599623.1:0-10485 GCF_009176505.1 Sitodiplosis mosellana | reverse complement strand
AGAGTATGTGTCACACGCACTCTGCGCCGCATACAAACGAAGCGTGCGCATGTGTGTATGTAACAGGCTCCGTACATTTCGCGCTATCCCGCTCTGTTGTATGTCGTATATATGGTATAAATTCGCTTCATTCGGCTCTATGGACTGTGTACACTATGGATACTTAGAGCGGAATGAAGCGTTTATGAAGCGCGTTGAGCGCAAGTTACAAACGGGTCGATTGTGAAAAAATGTGTTTATTCGTATTTAAACACATGCATTCGCAATGCTTCCATACAAAATATATGTAAACATTCGCAGTGGCATTCGTAAATATTCGAAAACAAACTCATCATTTGTATTTTGTACAATCGGCGGCTCCGAATATTTCAATTTTACACATTGGTTTTGGGAAAAGTAGAGAATGCGTTGAAATAACGTAACGCATAAAAATTATCAGATATTTTTCTGCGATATTTCTATCCCATATGAATAAAAATATCCCATAGTATTCTCTGGTTATAATCAAATGTTTGACGAACAGAACAATCGCTTGTTTCGTCTCTGTTGAAAAATAACACGCACTATACATTGCACACACAAAAAACGTTGCCAATGTGTTTGTATTGTACATATAAAAATACAACAAGTAAGACACTAACTTCTCATTATGTTCATTCATAATCGCTCATTTAGTGCGCGTCATTTTTCAACAGATTTTAATTGTAATGATGGCTCAGTCAATGGGAAGTCAACGATTTTTATACACGGGAGTTTATGGACGATGGCTCAACCAGGCAAAGAGAAATAAAATCAAAACAAACTTCCCATATAGTATTTTATTCTTTATTTCACCGCTGTTTGTAAATTTATTACACAATTTCTTGTTGTTTAATTTTTACGTTCAATCTTATAATAATCCGACCTCTCATTTAGTGTTAACGTCCATTTGTCTTCTATACGAGACTTTAGTGCATCCATGTTTCCAGATCTTTTAGCAAAACCATATTTAAACAACTTAAGATTCTTTAAATGTTTGCTCTTCTCCAAAAACCGAATTAAATTTTCCACATCGACGCCATATTCACATGAAAAAGTAGCTTCAACCAAATTTGGTACTCGTTCGCTGAGCAAGATAAGATCATTGTCGGATATTCCCGAAACTCCTACAAGTCCAAGTTTGCTTATATTCCGATGTGGCTTAATGAAATCAAGCCAATTCGGGAATGCACCTTGATCACAATAGAATTCTTCAAGGTCGTCGAAAGTGATGTTTTCCCCATGGAAACTGAATAGTGAAAACCCTTTGACATTTTTGAAGTGAATCTCGTCCGTATAGTCTACGTATCTGATGGGACCAAGAGTCAGACCATCTAGATTCACCAAATGTTCGCTTGCAAATTTAATATAGCTTCTGTTAGTGTTACTGAGGATAAACCCTTTGAGTTGAGGATTTTTTTAAATAAAATTCTTAAATTCGAATCGGTCAGAAATCTCCATAAATTCTAGTCTGAAAATCCTCAAATTGGGAAGGGTAATGTTGACACTATCATAGTCTTTTAGTTCAACGTATCGCAAAGTCAAACTTCGTACATTGGGAAACATTTCGTTCAGATTCAATGTTTCACTTCCCAATTTGTTATATCGACCAAAGAAGGCCAAATCCTTTACTGTGTAAAATATCCGTTGGACGTCTTCCAACGTATCCCAATTCTCGCTGCTATAGATACTTAGCTTCGTCAAATTGGAACATTTTTGATTCAAAAGAGTGATAATCTGCTTCAGTTGACTTTCTTGATCTGATTCATCATAAAACATAATTCTAAGGTCTAAAATGTGTGATCCGAAATGTTTGAGCACCAGCACAGTCTCTTCATAACGATAAACAATAATCGAACCGTCAGATACTTGCACTTCATAATCATCACCTTGTTCGATTTGAATGTATCTATTTGCGAATTTTCGTCTGAAGACATCTGCAGCTGCCAGTGAGAACTCTTCACTGATATTAGCCGCATAGACCAACCCGCGGAAATCCATTTGTTCTAAGTCTGTGAGATTTGTTTCGTTTGTCTGTAATTGAGAAGTCGAAAAATACGGTTTAATCAACTTGATTTTTTTCATTTGAATGGTTAATTAAGGTTCACTGTCTACTTTTTTACCACTTACATTAAACGATTGTATTTGCGTTGCAGAAGCACCGGCATTGATTGAACAACCGCACAGGATAACGAACACTAGAAACAAACTTGTTTCCATTTTGCTGAGGGATTTTTATTTCGCGACGCACAAATGGCAAATACTGCTTGGAACGCAACTTTGCCTTCTGTTATACTTGTTGATTATTCTGTCGTTTTGTCTTAATTCGTTGACAATTTGCTACTTCTTTCGAATAACGGTTATTGATCACGTACCATGGCTTAAATATATTTGCTTATATACATGTGTGAGCTCGTTGAGCGTTTTCTTCAATCGGTTTCTTGTTTTTTTGGCATTATCGCTTCGTGATTCTTTGAAATTGAATGTTACTCTCTGTTATCATCACAACGACATTCGTATTCATTGTACGGGTATGAGGGTATTTTTATTGATAAAAATTGTCTCGTTTTGAAATTATGATGTGTTTCGTTTTTGTTTTCTTCTAATGTTGATGAAACTTTTTTTTAAAATTCGAACGCTTCTAAGACTATCGTGTACTTTGATTAGGCAATTTTCACTTCACTGTGATTTTGGTTCGTTTTTGTTACCAATACCAGCATTGGCGTGACGCTTTGTATAGAATGTATGTTGAACGTTCACATACAGTACATGTAAAACATCGCGCTAATTTCAAACGAGACCAAGACATGCATGGTCAGAGAGAACAAAGAAAACTCTCACTTCTTCCAAAAATGAATTACGAAAATCAAAACTAAAATGTGAATTTTACAGACAGAAGAACTAAATACACCAATTTTGATCGATGGTTTTGCGATCTCATTTCATAATTTTAGTTTCAGTTTGATTAATTGCCGCACTAACGTACAAATAATTAAATTTGCTTTATCATTAGCTCGACACATTTATTTCATTTTTTCTAGTCAGTTTGCAAATCACGCTTTGGATTTTGAATTTTGTCTTCTCATGATCCTTTCAATGTTCATCTTATCGTTCTTATTTGGTTTGAGATGAAAATCATATCAACGTATTTCATCTAATTTCCATGAGCCATTGCTGAGTTATGATCTAGGGGAATTTAACTCTTACGAGTTCAGCATGTTTTCTGCCAGTTTGCTTGATTCGCGGAAGTTCGACGCGTTCGTTGTACGTACTGACGCGCACGGTCACAAGTTTTCACAAGTTTGTTTATGGTTTTGCGCGTTTTTCAAGTTTTTATTTGACAACTAAAACGCGTTTCAAACTAAAAATCGGTTGTTTACGTGTATAAAGATTTTTCACATCCTTTCCAAAAGTTCAAAGATTTATATAATTATAAAATGGACAAAGGAAATATTTTTAAAGAGCTGGAGAAAGTGTTGGAAGAAAAAGTTAATCCAGATATAAATGGAACGACTGATGTGTGCGCGTCGCGTCGTCCAGCTTCATGTTTGCACACGAACTCGCACAAGTTCGCGCATGTTGTTTTAATACGGAACTTGTCATTTGAGTGGAATCATGCAAGTTCTCTGGTGAATGTAACAATTTCGTGCGCGTTTTTATCATTTTTTTACAAGTTTTCACGTAGTTAAATCCCCCTAGGTTATGATATTGATGCCACCACCTAGGGGGAAAGAGCTATTGGTATATTTATTTTATTGACACATATTGACAAATATTCACAGGCACTTGCGCTGCGTTCCGTAGTGTTATTGTTGTTGTTTTCTTCTGTTGCTTCGTCTCGTTCGTGGCGAGCAGGAATGACAGTTGCAAAACGTACATTTTATTGACCATTTTTGCATGCATTCGCAGCTAGTTATTCAGCGCATTGACACGCATTGACGCGTATTGATCCAAACTCTGTAGAATATGCGATTATTTACAATATTTATATTTTCATTTACTCAGTTCTTCCCCCTAGGTTATAGTCAGTCAGTCATTTTTTTTCACACGGGATGTTTAATATCAGAGTCATCTATATCCGTCTATTCTCTGTTTAAACTGTTCGAATTCTATGAATTCGTTGGTTGTATGTGTAATGGAAAAATTCCGCATGGAAAAAACTTGAACTTCCGACTGGAATTCGGCAAAAATAATGGTCTATTACAAAGACGTCAAAAATATTTTTCCTTAGACCAAAGATACCAAATAAACGAAGTTCTTCAAGTGTTTCTGATTTTATTTGGATAAACAAAAATACGATTCTCAACCTGCAACAATGTCCCTATATTTTATTCGTAAAAGTAGCCCGAACATTTTTCTTTGAATCAGAATCTTTTGAAAATATGAATATATAATATATCATTTCAGTCTCTGACTCACACCTGTTAACGTGAATTCCAAATACTTGCACAACGACATTTATATTCAGAGGTTGGTTGCAGATAAATTTATTTATATAAATTTCAAATATCAAATAAATTTATCCGATATTTTTCATGCGTTGTGTTGTTCTGACGCATTCGTAGTACATAAACGAAACATCGGCTGTTGTATTGGCAGCCAGCTATTCATCGCAGGAATGAGATTTTTGTTTTGTTCATTTACCGATATTTGTGAACAAGTCTACCACTGTGTCACTACATAGTATATATAGTCCATAAGAAATGTGCAGAGACGAAAATGTTCGCCATTTAGTTTTACATTGCCAATACATTAGTTATGGAGATTTTTGTTTTGTTTATTTTCTGTTGTTTGTAAACAAATCTGCATATCTTTTTGCATTGTCTCTACACACTTCTTGTGGACATATACTATGTACAGTGACAATACATCTCGGTCCAGCCAATTTGGCAATGCTTTTTTTTCGGTGCAGGACTTTTATTTACTTTGTGCGGTGATAATTTTGCTTTCCTTATTGGTGTTGGATCAACAGTGTTGGTCTAACATTGTTGGTCGAAAAACAGTCAAAAAACCTTTAACCATCGATCTTTCTTCAGTCCTTCTACTACCTTTCCTATCTCTTTCCATATTTATGCACACCTTCTCTGACATTTTCTCTCTTGTTTCATATTTTTCACCTTTTTGCCTTCTTTAGTGGCCTTTTTGTCTTCTTCAGTCACCTTTTTTGCCTCTGAGTTTATCTTGCTTCTTAAAGCTTAGTTAAGAGCTGAAAAGGCAAGAATTTACTTGGTTTTTGTGCATACCTTAAGCCGTCAATATAACGTTTATCTTTAGTCAAAAACAAAAACACTCATTCGCAGTGTCTATGACGTTTCTATCTCTATCTCTTCTTCAATAAAACCCAAAATGATTGGTTTTATCGCCTATTTCTAATCATCCGCTTCAAAAAAAAAAAACAGCCGAGAGAATATTCCGCTATTATGTGCTATTATGCTTCTATTGCTTTGTTTTTCCATCTAATCACTCTCGTTTACCTCTCTCGAACAATTGGATTGGTACGAGCCAAATTTTATAATCAAAACCTAATGCGCTGTTATCATCTGTTGTATTTTTTGAAAGAAAGGCGACCAATCTTTATTGAGCCATAAGACAAAATGACCCCACATACATTCAAAATGGAGCGATAGCCAGGAGCGAGAAAGTCAGGCGACTTGATAGACTGCCATACATAAAGATGAACGTTTATCTCTCTTTTGCTTTTATTGTCGACGTTGTTTGCTATTGTTCGGGGTGTATTCTTTTTTCATGCGATAATTGCTATCATATGAATGAAATTCTTTGAGAGTGAAAAGAAAGCGGAGTGAAAAAAAATGCGCAGAATGACACAGTTCAAATTATTCCGATTAAAGAATCGGTTTAAATTGGTTATTTGGCTCTGTGAATTGGTACAATCAACTGAAAAAAAAAACTGTTTGATGTGATCTTCATCAATGTGAAGACATATTCCGCATTGATGATAGAGGTGACATACACGCTTTGTATTACTTTGATGCAGATAGAATGATCATGTGACTTTTACTCAAGTGGAAAAGGATCGATTATTTTTAACAGCTCAATGACAAGGCTTAAACATGTTTTTCTCTCCTTCATTTGCTTGTTTTTCGAAGATCGATCAGACAGAATTGTTTTTAATTGTCATTTTTTTATAGCATTCATGGAATTGTTTTCAATCAACACTTTTTTCTCTCAATTAATTGATTGGAAATATCAATTCAGAGAAAGTTCACCCGGGATATTTTTAGATTTATTAGCGACCCATTTCAATCCGCTTGATCCTATGGCGACATATTTCTGAAGGACGTCTACTACGGACTACTCCGGTGATTACAATCATTGTTCGGAAATTGTGACTTCTCCTTATGTCTAAGATTGAAATTGAAATAGACGAAATGTTATTGAATCTCAACAGTTAATAATTTGTTATTTGTTTAAACAACATGTTTTTGGCACACACAAAAAAACGATTATTCATGGAAACAATGATTATATTCGGTTTTCCATGATAATAATTTCACAATTTCATAGAAAATAAACAAAATCGCAATTTTTGATTTCAATATTTTGTTTTTTGTTTCTACGAAATTATGAAAGTTTGAACTGTCTGTTCCACATTTATCGTTTGAAATCCGGGAATTTTTATGTCCTTGTCCTCTTTGTTCTTCTTCTTCTTGCTTTTGTGCTCATTTAACAATATTTTCATTCAAATACATTCTTAGGCAATAGGCAATTTTAGATGTTCCTTCAGACATGATACCTAGCAAATTCTCGTTGTTCATTCCGGTCCAATTCCGACATTTAATGAAAAGTTTTGAGAAGCTATTTGGGTATTTTCCCGAAGAGAAACCCGAAATTTGCAACTTTTGACCACAAAACCTGAAAAATGAGCTTGAATTTAGCGAAGGCTCAGAATACAGTTTAAACATAGACGCTTGGAATTTGCCAAAAATATCGAAATGTTTGGTGAAAATGAAAGAAAAATTCAAATTTTGATGTTTTTGTCTTTCAGAATTGTTGCCTCATAAAATATGTTTTGAGCTAATTTCATGTTGAGTCGCAATCTCTTCCCATCCGTCGGCAGTTAATCGTTGAAGAGTTGATTTTACTTCGTTATTCTCGCATCCCGGAAGCGATGCTTTGTGTAGGCATTGACTGCCGAGACTTCTTTTTTAAGGAACAACGCGCGCATTAAGCATTTTATACATAGTCAACGATACGGTGGATCACACTTGATCCACCACAATGCAATCAATATTAAGACAAATATAGTCGGAAAAAAATACATAGAATTTAGGCTTATTTGAATGCACCACCGTTCAGTCTCTCGCTTATTCGTTGCAATCAACGTTTGATTCGGCGCTTGCAATCCAAATTTTGGATTCCAAAAGCAACGTTTCATTCACTCGTTTTGGTCAGCGCTTGCAAATCAAACACAGTGTAGAAAAACATCGTCGTTCGTTTCGCTACCTCGTTTTTTGTCGTCTTCTTTTTTAAAAAAAATGTCGTTCTTATTTTGCTTCATTAAAAATATCGATTTCTTCCTCGCAAACCAAAAATGTCGTTTCGTTTCTGAAAAAGAGCCTTCATTTCTATTCGAACGCTTGAATTCGAGAATTTGAAAAAGAAAAAACTCCAACCGACCGCTGTAGCTGTAGATGATAAAATATTTTTAAGAAACAACATCATCGGTTACTCAGTTGACCTGACGTTTAATCTATTTTTTATTAATTTAACGACGACATTGTTTCATATTTCAGCAAAAAGACAATTTATTTTCGAACAAGATGAATTAGTTAAGATGTTCTTGTTTTTCTAATTCCACGGACGCTTGATGAACATATTTGTATCGAATATGAGCGCACTCATAAATAATGATATATCAAGCATTGTGCGAAGGCGCAAGTGAAACGTTAGCCGCTGTTTGTCACCATACAAAAGGCAAAACAACTAAGAAAAGTTTATCACATTCATTTACCTCCAATCGTTCCAAACGTTGACATACATCGAAATGTAATCACTTTGACAACCGCTAACGATTCACTTGACACCGTGTCATCAGACACACAGCATTCGTCAAAAGTTTGGGTACAATGGAAAAAGTCACATATTCGGGCTCTGAACATTTATATCTAATTATATAGTAACGCTTATAAATATGAAATGGAAGGGGGAAAACACGTTGCACTGATTTTGAAGTGAAAGCCAATTCGGTGTTTGGTTTCTTAAATTGTGACCGTTTTGTGCAGTGAACAATTATGTTCACAAAATGTTGAACCACTCAAATGACCCGATCGTCAGTAATAATGAATTTTCTTCTGAATTTTAATTGAAAAAATTGTTTCGTGAAGCCAAAAATGGCGTAAAAAATTCCTCGAGATGAATAAAATGGTGGAATAAATTCGATTCCACATGTCATCGCGACAACATTTCACTACTTCCTTCGAACAAACATCGTCAAGTGAAATTCCGATTTTTTCCGCACTTGAACCAATTTACCGAAAATACGACGATTTCACAAGAATGAAAAAAAATTCAAACAATTTTTTTTTTCAGTCTAAAAATGGCCAATTCCAGTTTGAAAGAAGAAAAAAAAATCTTTTTTTCGAAATTCGCTGAAACAATGCAATTGAATCATTCAAATGTTGGCGATTGAGCGTTGTCGAATGGGTTTGCATTAGGTAACTAATTAAAAATGTAACGTCGTTGGCAAACGACTAAGTAAATCAACTGCTGCTGTACCAGTTCATTGTACGTTTAAACGATGTCTCTTTAGGCTAGACGCTCTTAGTTTAACACTTATCGAATTATTTTTGTTCCTGATCTTTGTCTTATATATAGTTTATCCATATCACATAGCAAAAAAAAACATTACTTAAATATAAAACAAAATACACTAATCCAAAACGGTGTGTCATTGACTAATCGCGAAAAGAATCCACCTCGGCGATGATTTAAATTATGATAAATGAGATATATGATTTTCGTTTCAGCGATTTCACAACAACACACACACACTGACACAAACTAAAATTTAATCAATTGTAATTTTTCGTTGTCTTTTTCTCTTAATTTATTTTCGAGCATCTGTACATGTAGGCTTAAATCAATTTCGGGATTGTATGTTTCCATTTATAAATGTCCAATTTTTTGTTTGTCGTCTTGATCGAAATATCCAATCGGATGATAATGTAATCGATACAATTAATTTTTGTTAAATTCAAGAAACGATTTTCCAAACGTTGTGTACTTCAAATTATAAGAATATTTTAACAATTTATATATCGATTTAAAACAAACAACAACCAATTTAAAAGAAACGCACTCAAAACGAGTATTTATATATACATGAGTAATGAATAAAAAACAAAAACAAATTAAATACAATTTTTGGACGTTTTTATTTCCTTGTTCTTTCTGTCTGGTGAAGATTTCAATGTTGAAGATGAAGTTAACGAAAGGTTACATCCCTTGATATTGCATACGCTTGCAAACAGAAAATCTTCGTTGGCTGTTATTTAAAGTAAAGTATTTTTCCATTGAAAAACAAATGAATCAGTTGAAGAGGTCCGGTAGGTAGAATTGAAATTCATTTTGTTTCGATTGGCTTAAGAATTTACATGACACTTCGGTTTAAAAGAAAATTTATGACTTAATCTTTGTTGGATATTGAAGAAATATTATTCAAACTAAGAAAATCAAATTCGCAAAAGAAATTTTAAATAAAAATCCAACAAAATAGTATTTTGAAAATACAATGAATGCCAATCAAAATGTTGATTTTAGAAAATATCCTTCTTTAGTTTAAAATAAAATTTTAAATTTTAATTGTAAATTTCCAAATTGCTATTCGATCTGAAATTGAATTATTTTCTCTGTCCTTCTTGAAAGAATAATTTAATATTTTTTTTATATAATAAATAATAATTTATCATGAATTGTATTGAAATTAGCCAAACATTTCACACGAACCAAATAAATCTTTTCCAACTGGCGCCATCTGTTGAACGTGTACTCCAAGTTTTGGATTATTTGGATAAAACAGTTTGGGATGAAACTTTGTGCGAAAGTGTGATAGACTGCTCAATCTAAGCTTGATGTGAGTGAAATACTCAGCTTTTAATAATAGCATTAACGGCAAAAGTGTACCAGAAAATGTTGATTATGGAGTGGTCAACTCCATTTGTTGTTGATTTGTTGCACACCAACAAATGTAGTGGAAAGAAAGGAATTTTCGACCGATCTACCGTTGCAAACTTTTGATCGGTTGATAAAGAATCTCTTGTTTCCTATACCTTTTCGATTCAAATATAGTTTTCCGGTCATAACGGAATGAAAATTCAAATAAAGTGGTCAGAAATATTTTTCATATTCGCTTGTTTACAAACTACATGCTTGTTTACTACCCGGGTAAACGCGATAGGCTTTGATGAAAGCCTACATTCGTTCGATGAGGCTTTCATGATTTTCATG
>NW_022599622.1:0-4287 GCF_009176505.1 Sitodiplosis mosellana | reverse complement strand
GCAAAATTGCCATATTGGAAATTATCAGGAACACCGTATTGGTATCTACTATCGACTCGGTAGTTCAAATTCATGTTTTGGTCACTATTCTGAAAAAATTGATTGTTATTATAACCATTCGAGTAGCCAAAATTGTCATTACGTCTGATGTCATTGCGCCGTTCAACAAATCGGCCGTATCCACGACGTGATCGTTGGAAATTTTCATTCCAATTCCTGCGATTTGGTTGTGATCGATGATTGTTGATGGTTTTGCTTCTCCATGGCATTGAATTTGGCCTTTGACTGTGACCATTTTGGTTTGGACGTTGACGCCGATGTTTATTCTGACCAAAACGTTGACGATTTTGTCTGGCTTTCTCTTTCAGAAATGTTCTGACCGTATAATCAGGTGCCCATATTTCATTATTCAGGATTTGATTATATATCGATTGGTTCAGAGTAGAGATTTTGAACGCCAAATGCTGTCTCGGTTGTTTCTTCCGTTTTCCTTGGGGCAAAATATGAACTTGAAAACATTCATTATTTGTAAGACCAGTTTTTTCCAAAACCAATTCAACGATATCATCGGGTGTGGTACTCAATGGAAATTTTGATAAGTGGATCGAGTAAACAATTGCATCGGGTGAATGTGAAACCGTTTCACCGGTTTGGATTGATTCGACAATTGTTTCAATTTCACTTTGGATAGATATCGTTATCTTTTCACCAAGTTTCTTCATTGCATCTGCCAACATTTTCCGATCAGCATTAATTTGAGTGTCAGTGTCACCATTCTGTTTATTTTCTTCAATTTGTGTCGTTTGTTTTGCTTCCAATTGTTCAATGGCACTTTTGAGGTTATCCAATTGACCATTGAGGCTATTCAATTCAGCGGATAGGCGTGATATTTCATCTGTTTTGTTTCTGATCTCCGTTTTCAAGGTGCCATTCTGATTTTTCATCTCAACAAAATAATTCCTGCACGTTGCGCATGTAACTGTTATCGCTGATGATATGGAGAAGTATATTTTCAATCGTTGTATAATGTGCTTAGAATTTTCGGCTACCGGTTGTCCGCGATCATCGTACAGGTTGAATTTAGTGAATAGTCTCTTTGTGGCTTCACATTTACTGAGGCATTGAATGTAACACTTCTCATGGCAAGAAAAACATTGCAGATATTCACCATCAAAATCCGATCCCGTGCATTTACTGGCATCACAGTTATGTATTTCGGCAGACATGATTTCAACTCAGAAGGAAAAAAAAAGCATCAACAAAACAAAGCGGTGAATGTATAGTTGTATGTTTGTGTTTTTTTCACGATTGATTGTGACTTTCTTTTCAAAAAAATTCACTGAACTTCAATGTTTTCTTAGAAATTTTCATCCAATTTTTCTATTTCAATCAAGAAATTTCAGAAAACTTATCGAGAAAAACACAAAAAATATTTGAATTTAATTTAATAATGCGGAGCAATGAAAATGTACATGTTATGACTTTGACAGCTAACGTCATCCCCAAATATTATCACGCAACGAAACCAATAAAAAACGCTCGAGCTATTTTCTTTTTCTATTTATTTCTATGGATGTTGTTCGTCCAAGTTACATGACATTACTAAATCTATTTCGCTATGTCGCGGCCTATTTATACACGAGCTAGTCAAGAGCCAAAGGCTGCTTGACCAAAAATAATGTGAACATGAAAATGCTTAAAAATATCTGTTCAGTTCTGAACAATACCAAATAAACCACCTCTGGCGAAGAAACGCTGTATGGTGCAGAACAATAATAATAACAATAAATTTTTACAATAGTGAATGCGAAAACACTTTTGAACTTCGTGCCCAGAGATAATACAGCGTCAAAGCGTCACTCAAAATGATATCAGTCATTTCAAGTGGTAAATCCACGCACAGGAGCGTCACTCCATTTTAACCTCGTCTAGAAGTTTTTCATCTGATTTAAAATACTGTCAAATTATTCTTTCACATCCACATCAAAGTGGATGGGTGTGAAATAATTCTTTCGCTATTTTCCCAAAAAAAAAACTCATTCAACATCTAGAGCAGTGCTGTCCAACCTTTTTTTCCGCGTGGCCACAAAAGTGGCAAATCGTTCAATCGCTTGAAAAACAAAAAACGAAAAACGCAGTACACACAGTAGAAAATGTAATGTTTGTTTGTTTGTTTATTAATTCAGTGATTAGTAATTAGTAGGATGTTTGACAATCTTTATTTTTGGTCAGTTTATTAAGATCAGGCGTTGAATCGGCTAGTTCGCAACGAAGTTCAGATTCCAAATTTGTTTGCGATAGTACATTGAGGTATCACAGCCGGCGACAGCAGGCGCGAGTGACGAAAGCACCCCTGTGCTGAAAGTCGAACTCGCCTATATATACAAGCAATTTCGAACTTTTTTCCTAAGAGGCCATCTGGTATGAATGAAGTATCGCTAGAAATCCCCTGGCTCATAGGCCCAGAAAATGCATCCAAACTTGGGAATCGACCAACCGCCTCCATAGAAATAGCCACTTGAAAATTATTTATTTATTTATTTATTAATTTATTTCACACCGCCAAAAACTGACTGAATATTTTGGTTTGCAGGAAAACGACTCCAAGAGTCGTGAAAAACCTGATCTTTTTGTGTTTGTACAATATATGGTAATTTTATACAATAAATAGTTGTAATAGTCCGACGCAGCGCCTTGTTGTCAATTCCCATACGAACGAGCCCAGAAGCGGCAACTGCTGTTAGCAAGAGTAACTACAGTACAACTTACGTCAAACTCAAAAGCTTGTATACGTATGTATACATGTTTAAGTTGCTCATCGAGCGATTTTCAGTTGTACAGCTCAATTTAATTTTTTTTTCTATTGAAGAACGTCAATATTTTTTTAATCCGATGCAGAAAAATCAACGTTCTGATTTTAAAACGTAAAGTCCGGGAAAGTCAATTTTTTTCTCGTGTTCGTCAACACAAGAGTAACAAAGCCGATGATAAATTACAAATGATGACACATTGATGTAAATAGTGAAATGCTGTTCGATTCTGAGCCATTAAATTATTTTTTCTTTTAATTTTGAAAATATATCAAAGGATATTAATGACTTCAGTGAAGTCAAGCACGTTTTTATGTTCGTGTGAAAAACAACCATTCAAAACCGTTCAAAATGGTTCAAAACAGTTGATAACAGTATATCCGATTATATCCAATAACCGGGGCTGGAATTCTGAGAATTCCACCGAAATCGTTCGGAATTATTTTTTTCGTACATAAGACCATATTGGAGTGAAAGAGAGAGATTCCACTATTTCTCAGCGTTCCACCGGAATTATTCCGATAACTCAAGGAAGAGTGGATGGTGTGAGAAATAATTGCGGTGGGACGCTGAAAAATAGTGAAATCTCTCTCTTTCACTCCAATATGGTCTTATGTACGAAAAAAATAATTCCGAACGATTTTGGTGGAATGACTTAGAATTCCAGCCCGGAATATGAAATGTCAACAAATGAAATTACAACTCGATGGAACTTTTTTTAGTCACTCTTGTGTTGACAAAAATACGCAAAAATACGGAAACATTTTTATTTGAAATTTTAAAATGAGAAAATTGATTTTTTGCATTGGAACACTGTGCGACAAAAAAAAGTCAAAGTTGCCTAACCCAGAGCGGATATATCAAAGTTTGGAGAGGCCCATGAGACATGAAAACCCTCAAAAGGGATTTGCCAAATTGGTTCCATATAAGAAAATTATGGTCATTTGAAAAATTTGCTTTGCAGAGGATTTTCAAATAGCATGTTGCAATTTACTTTTGAAATGTACCTCACATTAGTTCAAATGAAAGCCGTCATGTAATCATACGAACAGCGCTCAAATCGTTTTGTAGAATTTTCATACAAAATGACAGTGAGGCACTTTTGCAACATGCTATTTACTTTTACTTGGTTTTTTGCTTTTTCATGCAAATCCATGTGACGAACGGGTCAAAAGTAGTGAAAAATGACCAAAGAAACTCAAATCAGCATTAAAACATAGCTACTTTGGACTATTTTTGGGTCCAAATAGGTAAAAGTATCATTTTTCGTATATATCCTCAAAATTTAACCTTTAAATGCGCAATTTAAGTATTTTTCACGCAAAATTTCGAAGCAAATCAATAAAAAAACGTAAATCAGTAATGAAAAGCAAGCACTTTGAACCATTTTTGAGTCGGAATATGCAAAAATATGATTTTATGAGAACCCTCAGTAGACTGCTTCAAAAAAAAAAAGTTGTCCCTCATCTGAAAAGTC
>NW_022599621.1:0-4084 GCF_009176505.1 Sitodiplosis mosellana | reverse complement strand
AATTTCAAATCAGTACCCGATAAATTTCGTGTCCATGATTTCAATAAAATGTTTAGCAGTAATTCACCGTTTGGTCTGACTTGTGCCGTTTGTACAGAAAAATTCAAGAATCCACTGCGAAATGACAATGAAATCGCTAACGAAGCAAACAAAAAAGTCATGAATGAAAAGGAGAGTGAAATTGTGCGTTTATCGAGTGTGATTGAGAAGCTAAAACAGGACATTGAACTTATGAAAACAGAACAAAATGATCACGTTAACACAGCAAATCAAAATTATGCTGATCGGAATAGTTTAGTTGATACAATGAAAAAATTTAGTGAAAAAATTACTGTATCTATTCAAAATGAAATTGAAACTTTGGTTGAATCCATCCGAACTGGTGAAACGGTTCCACATACAGATGCAGTAGTTTACTCAATTCATATATCAAAATTTCCATTAAATACAACGACCGATGATGTTGTAGTGAAGATTTTGGAAAAAACTGGTCTTACAAATCCAGAATGTTTTCAAGTTCACATTATGCCACAAGCTAAACGGAAAAAGCAACCGAGACAGCATTTGTCTTTCAAGATCTCGACTCTGAACCGGTCGATTTATGACCAAATCATGAATAATGAGATTTGGGCACCTGAATATGCAGTCAGAGTATTTCTGAAAGAGAAAGTAAGTCGAAACCACCATCGCTTAGGTCAAAATAACCAGCGACATCATCGTCAAAACCGGAATGGTCGCAGTCAAATGCCAAACTCAATGCCATTAAGGAGCAATAACAACAATAACCATCGATCACAACCAAATCGTCGAAATTGGAATGGAAATCTTCGACGGCCACATCGAGGATACGACCGATTTATTGAACGGCGCAATAATTCCAGGCGTAATGATCATTTTAGACACTTGAATGGTAACAACAATAATCAAATGTTTCATAATAATGGCCAAAACATTAACTCCAACAGCCAAATGAATAGTATATATCATTACGGCGTCCCTGAAAATATCCAATATGGCCATTTCGCACAAAACAGTCAAATTGTCAGGCCACATCAGCAGTCTTCGTCTTTTTTACCGCAATATTGGACCGATCCGCAGCAGAATTATCCTACCGACCAATATCGACACCCAATTTATGGAGCACCACATTTGAACGGCATGCCACATCATTTTTGAACAATAATTTCACGAGCACATTTCACCGCACACCTTTAAATAAACTGAAGAAAAAGATACACACGCAAAACATCAATGGAGTAAGATCCAGACTTGCTGAATTTAACGCTGACATAATCGCTTCGGATTCCTCAATATTTATGCTTTGTGAGACTCGCCTTGACGGCACAATTGATTCTTCAGAGGTTTTTCCTCCAAATTTTACCGTGTATCGCTGTGATCGCTCGATTGAAACTGAATCAAAACAAAGGAAAATTAAAACAAGGGGTGGAGGTGTACTGATTGCTGTTGATCGGACAATGAAATCTGAACTCGTCAGCACAGGTGAGCAGTATGGCGCTGAACAAGTTTGCGTTATCCTGCCATTGAAAGACAGGAATGTTTTTCTAATTGAATTGTACATACGTCCTGATTCTCCTGTCGCGGTTTATGAAGCGAATATGAATGCAATTCGTGAAGTAGCAGCAAAATTAAAGTCCGAGGATATTTTGGTAATTTCTGGTGATTTTAATTTATCAAACTTGGAATGGTTTACAGACGAAAAGGAAGATTGTGACATTGCCATCCCACTGAATGCATCCTTGGAAAAGGAAACCACTGTTTTGGACTCCATGCATGAAATGGGACTTGTTCAAGTAAACAAAATTGGGAATAAAAACGGTGCGATGTTAGACTTGGTGTGGACAAATTGTACAGAGACCGTGAGTTGCTCAAAAAACACCCATCACCTATTGAAAAAGGAGTCACATCACTGTGCATACGAGCTAAAAGTCAGTGATATTGAGTCTATCCAGAGTAATTCGATTTCAAATTTTAGTTATCGTGATTTTACAAATGCCAACTACGAAGCAATTAATGAGAAGCTCAACGACATTGATTGGTCAAACATTTTCTCTGGTGATGTTTTGGATTCTCACATTAGTAAATTCTACGAACTGATTGATTCAGTAATCTCATCGAATGTTGAGCTGAAAACAAAGAAGATCTCGAGTCATCCAAAATGGTTCAATCATGACCTCATAAATTTGAAGAATAGAGTTAATAATCAACACAAATACATAGCATCCAGACATACTACTGAAGAAAAAAACTACGCAAAAGAAGAACACTCCAAATTGAGAAGAGAATACAAAAAGAGCGCACGTTTGGCATATAGAAACTACAAACTTGAAATGGAGCAACTTATCAACGAGGACCCACAGAAGTTTTTTGAATATGTGAATGTATCCAACAAAAGGAATGGTGATCTTCCGAATGGAATGGTATTTGGAGACAAAAAAAGTGGAAACAATCGTGAAATAGCACAATTTTTCGCAACACATTTTGCCAAAGCATTAACCAAACCAGATTCTAGCATAATTGATGATAATTCAGGAGATGAACCATTTCTGAAAGATCTATGTGCTAACTTTCCTACGATTGACATCACCGAAGAGTTGGTTTTGGATGCTATAAATAACCTTCCGAACAATATGGTATCAGGACCGGACGAAATACCAAATGTTTTCTTGAAAAAATGTCTTCCAGCACTGCTAAAGCCAATAACATACATGCTAAAAGAATCGCTTGAAACTGGATTTGTGCCGGAGATTTGGAAAAAATCATTCGTGAGACCGGTACACAAAAGTGGTCTCAGAACCAACGTTGAAAACTATCGTGGTGTAGCTCTACAGTGCATAATTCCAAAGTTGCTTGACTCCATTGTTGCAAAGCACCTTAATTACAACATGATAAATATCATTGATGACAGTCAGCACGGATTTATGAAAGGGAGATCAACAATAACAAACTTAGCTGAGTTTACATCGTGTGCAATATTGGGCATGGAAAACCATATACAAACTGATGCAATATACCTAGATATTGCAAAGGCCTTTGACTCGGTCAACGTCGATTTACTTATCAACAAATTGGCTATTATGGGACTAAATGAACAATTACTCAAATGGATCAAGTCATATTTGCATGGTCGCCAACAAATTGTGAAATTGAATAATGATATGTCAAGCCCAATTGACGTTACGTCGGGAACTGGACAAGGATACCCGATTGGTGCTACATTGTTCCTGTTGTTCATCATTGATTTGCCAAAACACATAAGGGACTCAATTCTTCAGTCGTTCGCTGATGACACTCGCCTGTGGAAGCATATTAGACACTACGATGATTGTCTGCAATTGCAAGCGGACTTGAATGAACTCGTTGAATACTTTAATCGGAATAAGCTAAAATTAAATGTGTCAAAGACTAAATTTGTGTCATTTTATCGTGGATGCATGAAATTCAACTTCAAGTATTCGATTGGCCACGAGCAAATTGAGCGAGTCAACGTGATAAAGGATCTGGGAGTTATACTCGATCATAAATTGAACTTTACTGCACACATTGAATACATTACAGCAAAATCAAAATCAAGATTAGCATGGATTAAACGATTTGGTAGAGAGTTTGAGGATCCATGGACCATAAAGAGACTATTTAACACATTTGTCCTTCCGATTGTCGAATATGCATCTCAAGTATGGAACCCATACACAGCTGAAAAGATTGCCCGAGTTGAATCCATCCAGAAACAATTTCTGTTGTTTGCACTTCGTAAAATGAAATGGCCACACAGATTTAGAAAACCACCATATGAATGCCGACTGCTTGAATTACAAATGATAACGCTCGAAGAACGGAGAAAAGTAGCCCAAATATCACTCGTTCATAATGTGATGTGTGGACATACATCATCGAAACACATTTTGAGCAAAATAAATATTAGAACATCGCGACATGGGACAAGAAACTCAGACTTCCTATCATTACCAATGCGCCATCGTGATTACTCAAAGTTCGAGCCTATAAATTATATGCTGATGACATACAATGAATTTTATAAATATTTTGTTCCTATCAAACCGCC
>NW_022599620.1:0-5364 GCF_009176505.1 Sitodiplosis mosellana | reverse complement strand
TACAGTGCATTTGCTATAGTACTGTACTATAATACGACTACAATTTCAATAAATATTGTCTAAGAAATACAAATACCAATCTTGTAATTACTGAACGAATTGACAAAATAGATAAAAAAAAATAGATTTACTCGATAAAATGGTATGATCGCCGTTGAAGTCATTCAAAAATTGAAAGAAAAGCCAATACAAAATAAATTACATTTCAGTTTAACACACTTCATTGGCTGCAAATAGAAGAAATATTATGCATTAACTCATTTCTCTCTGTCAAACGTTATTTATGTATCAGTTGATTCAATTGTCACCGAAACGAAAGAATTCCGAATAAGTGATGACAATTAAAGTACCGTTATGGAATTTCATTCAATTGTTGTCGATTTGAATGCGCGATGATTCGATTGAGCCGAAAAAAGAATCTGGATCATAATAATCGTGACATTCGACTGAAATGGGTGAATTTATTTTCTTCATGCTTTAAGTGCCACTGAATACACCAATGATCTTTTTCATTCGTCAAATTTTAATGAGCAAATGGAAAAGATTCAAGCTTCGGCGCCTCGCTGGAATTCCCATTCGATTGCGAGAGGGAGAGAGAGAGAGACGAGAAGAGAAAATGAGCAGTAAATAATGTAACATAAAATGCTTGTGCGAAATACGTGCCTATTTGAATTGGTTGAAAAATAATAATAGTTTCGTCCTACAAATGGTCGATTGTATGACGTGCTTTGACATAATAATGAAATATGCGATTTTGATGACCACCCGCAATCGCAGGTTTTCGCTTCAAAATATTATGCAACTTATTCGATAAGATGCGATTTTATGGCGTCTCTGGTCTACCTAGAGTGTATGAAAACCATTGCACGTTTTCCCATTTGCTGATAGCAATTCATTGAACATATAGTAGAGAAACCTTTGCAATAAAACTTTACAAGTGAATATGTTTCAATCGAAAACGATTACATTTCTTCGGTGACTGATTGTTTGCTTTTCAGGTTGAAAGTATGTAATTATGTCGACAGATATGGCATGTGCAAGCATATAAACATGTGCTTTAAGGGTGGCATACGTGTATGATGGCGCTACAATGATGAAAATCAAACAAAAATTATTTCCTTTTCCATTGAGAATTTAGCTGTGCTACGAATTTACAAATAGACATTTTTTAACATCAACAAATATTGTCAGAACGAATATTCGTTGTTCAAAACAGGGAGGAATTGACATCTAAACATAACAGACTGAAAACTGATGATTGCGTAGAGAGCCTCTACTAGAGGCACACATCTAATATTGACCGACAACGCTGTGGAATATGGAAAGAGCGCAACGTAACCGGTGCCGCCCAAATTCAAGTACCGAAAGGGCTTCATGCGGCTGTGAAAGACGAACATAAATTAATTGCATGTTTTCATCGTTCCGACGATGTGAGAGAGGCTGCGAGTTGCGCGCGGCAGTCAGTGCCATAAAATAAGTAAATCCTTTAATGCAATAATTAAATTTTCATTTGATTTTTTTTTATTGTATTATGTTTTCCATCTCAATAACCGAGACTTCAGTATATTGCGAATAGAGATCATAGATCCCGCAATTCAGACATTCACCGCCGATTCCGTGTGCATTGAATGCTTGAGTCGAAACCAACATACACAAAATCAACTCTCTCATCAGGGCATTTCAATTCAATGCGGTAATAATAGACGTATTACATGTGTAAAAAGACTTGTTTGAATTAATTTTTTGACTTTTCAACTGTAGCTATGAACAAATATGTGGATTGCTCTACACACCGCCATAGAATTTGGTAAACAATCTTGAACGATCTTGATACTTGTATTCTCTCTTGTTGAACGGTTTTATGCACACCGCACACGTCATTTACTCTTTCTATCCGCGCGCGAGCGCGCTCCCATCTCATCATTGAGAGCGCAACCAGCCAAAGCATTCAATTCAATTGATTGTATCCATTTGGAATTGAGATGAGGAGAGCGAAAGAGTGTTTGTTTGCTGCTAACACAAAGACGAGTACAACCATCCGATTGACTTCTTCTTCTTCTTCTTCTCTCTCTCTCTCAATCGCTGTGTGTCGATTTGGGAATTTGTTGCGATTAAGCAAAGTTAAGCGCGTAACCGAATAACGATGAACATAAACAAGATCAAAGGCAAACTGTTTCAACCGGTTGATTGATGTCGGCGACGATAAAACGAATGGTGCGCTTCTAATGACTGCACTTTAAGCGATCAGCGCCTACATTCAATTTTATTTTGAAGAAAACATATACACATTTTAACTGCACATCTTATTCGATTTTTCTAACATTTCGCTGCATTGATTGAGTAATTAAATAGGTTTATATGATTTCGTGATTCGTTTTTCACCGCACATTTTAATAATGACATAAAATACCAAAAACCATCAGAAGCTTCAGAAGAAATGATCTGAACAAATTTGAGCACATCAATTTGTCCTTAAGCTTAATCGTTATTCGAAGATTTGAACTATGAATTTCTTGGGAAAATGACGACACATGATTTGGGCTGTCACTTTGACTGAGATTGGTAGTTTAAATCCAAAAATCGATGCATTTTCATTTCCAAACTTCATAATTGCTTCAATACCACAAATCCAATTTGCATCTCGACACAGCTCCAAATTTAAGCCTTAACTACTACGGTGAAAATTAAATCTTGTATTTGGTTTGTCATTGAAAACCGCATTCAAATGAAAGTACAGGGATTTCTTGTCGCTTTCCAACTTTTTTCCACTGCTCTTTTCAACAACGCATACTGCATCTAGTTCCTCATCCCATTCGAAAGCCTAATAGATATTTAACACAACAAAAAACTCAATTACAACGAATAAGCGATAGTTATAGCCATTTTCATTGTATATGTTGTACAGAGATTGAGAGCTATAAATCACTGGTAAGCACACAATTCACACATAAATACACCGCGTAATTTTAGCTCCATGTGCAAATCGCTACGAAAAACCACATAATTACCGACGCTGCGCTTGTATTACAACACTGAGTATGCTCGCTCTATACGAGTGATCATATTTGCGGTATATATGAAGTGTTCTGATATCAATATATCGTGAGAAAATGTGGTATGGCCGCACATCAATACAGTGAATGTGCACCGTGTGTTCATTGAGCATACTTAAATTAAAATGGTATCATGTTGAGCAATTTGAAGACAAAATATGGGAATTTGCAATTTTTCGTATGCCAAAAACATCATTATGTCAATGGTAATCCATTAAATGCGCTGACATATTTTGTGTGTGTGTGTGTCGCTCCACATAGCCATTTCATACGTAAAAATTAAACTGAATTTCACTTTCCGTATTGGACGTGACACTTTTTCATGATCATCGTATGTGAGAAACGGTTGAGAAGAAAAAAAGGATGGGATATGTAAATAAACCGATCACGGCTATGATTGTTCTCACAGTAAGCGCGAAGCTGATTGATGCGAATATAACCGTAAAATACAATTCGTGATCATGGCGACCGATAAATTAACTGGAAGTGATCTCCTGAAGACAATGTGGAAGTGATCTTGCCTTTAGTACGCAGAAGACTCGACTACTCTTCTAATGTTTCGTTTGTCAAAGAACTTTGCTTCTTCGTGAAGAAAAATTCAGAATTCTAATTGAAGTGGATATTATTGTGAGTTCTTGAGTGCGTTGGCACGACACATGAAGATGACTTTTGTTCTCAAAATCTCGAGTGTCATTCTCCTTCGCTTCCACCAAGTTAGATCAGAAATAATGAATGATGAAATCGGAACGATCAAATAGTCAAGCTGAAAATGTGATAAAATCCATTGATACGACCACGTGAATGAGCAATCTAATTTACGTGGCAATATGATCTTGAGCAAATGTCAATTCAGCGTTTTTTTTCTTCTTGTGTGTGTCTGTAGCATAATACGGTTGAATCAACTTTGTGCCTCAACTCGGTTTGCATTATCAGGGTTCCCATAAGCGCACAATCGTTGCAAACACATAAATAATCTTCTTTTCCATATTTTTTTTCTGTTGTCTTTGGAATTGCCCTCGTCATATATCATTTGAATACGAGCCATTTTTTCCCCCGTACTTCATTTGTTTGCATTCGCATAATGTCGCTCACAATGGTGAAACCGAAAAAAATGGATATAAAAAAAGAAACCGCAGAAGAAAGACGAGTATCAGTACATGCTTTTCCATGGGCAAAATAAATGGCTTTCTTTTATGACTATGAATGTGCAACTTGAAACTTTTATGCATAAATTGTGTAGCGGTTATAAATTTATAAATTACTCATTGTTGATTATGCTAAACGTTCTATGGGTATATGGAAGAAAGTCAAGCAGCACACGAACAATGAAGAATATACAATAAACAAAGGAAAATATCATTTTACTTTTTTTGCCCGAGTGTGTGTGTGTGTGTGTTTTTCATTCTGTTTTCTTCCTCTGTGGGTTTTACTTGAAACCAAGTGGAAAAGAGACACAGCAAAAACTGCATATAGCATCAATCGCACGGTCAATCGAAAGAGAAAATGTAATTTGAACGATATTAAATGGTTTGGTTTAGCCTTGATTATTTTATTGAATGTATCGCATCAATAAAAAGTGGTTAAAAACACAATGAAGCATTACTTAATGAAATAAGCTGAAACAAATCGTCCGGTCATATCTCGAGAGTTCCCCATTCCAATCGGACAATAGAATTTCGATGAAACACTCATTTCGATTTTTCACCGTAGATCGGTTTGAAATGAATGAAAAGTGGCAAGCTTATGAATAATAAATGATCAATTATAGCCGAATCAAAGAAAGAGCACCGTTTCAACTACGAGGGTTAACTTTGATTGAAATCAAGTCTTTTTGTTCGGCTCGTTTCCTTATTGCAGTCTTTCGTTTTCGTGCATTTTTCATGTTTTTCGTCCTTTGATTCGAAAACTATGGTTTTTCAAACGAAATTGATAACTAAGCATTTCGTACAATAGTTTTAGGTAATTTAAAGTTGTAAAAAACAATTTTATTCTATTTTAATACGTTATGTTTGTTTAATTGGAATGATCATTTGAAGAGGCTAATGTGCAACCGTTTATATCGCAATTAAACAGAATTGTAAGAGAGTTTTTTCTCTTCATTTTCAAAAGGTATAATTAAAACAGAGAGTGTTATGGGCTGATGTCAGCAGCACTAACTAACGTCAGCTGCTGATATCAGCTGCTGACGAGTATGCATTGTGTTATTTTAACGCATTTGCAGTACAAAATTCGTATTCCTTTCTGGGTGCCAAGTCAAGTTTTATTTCAAATTTGACTTGGCACCCAGAAAGGAATACGAATTTTGTACTGC
>NW_022599619.1:0-4117 GCF_009176505.1 Sitodiplosis mosellana | reverse complement strand
AATTAAATAAGTATCACAGACTGAAGTATGAACATTATGATAATTCTCATTTTCTTTATGAGTTAAGGGTGGCTTAATTGGCATAATTTTGTTATAGAAATCGTTATATGTAGACAGCATATGATTGATTGGTTCAAATCTGGAGTAATCACGGTGTCGTATTGGTAGAGATAGGAATGCTGTGTCTCTCGTCCAATGCCGTGGTGTTCTAATGTTGATTTCGTTCATAATGTGTCTCGATGATGTATGCCCGCATATCACATTATGTACGATTGCGATTTGAGCTATGTTTCTTCGTTCAGCAAGCGTAATCATTTGCAATTCCAGCAATCGACATTCGTATGGTGGCAATTTAAATCCATGCGACCATTTCATTCTACGCAGTGCAAACAGTAAAAATTGCTTTTGAACGGACTCAACTCGAGAGTCTTTTCAGCTGTGTATGGGCTCCAAATCTGTGAGCCATATTCTATAATCGGCAATACGAAAGTGAAGAAGAGTTTCTTTATGGTCCAAGGGTCATTGAAATCTCTTCCAAAACGCTTTATCCACGCAAGTCTGGACTTGGCTTTAGCAGTTACATACTCGATATGTGCTCTAAAGTCCATTTTTTCATCCAAAATTGCTCCAAGGTCCTTTATCATTTTGACTCTGTCGATGGACTTCCCTTCGATAGTGTATTTGAAGTCAAATTTCAGCTCACCACGGTGATACGATACGTAATTTGTTTTTTTGACGTTCAATTTCATGCGATTACGTTTGAAATAATCAACAACTCTATTTAAGTCTGCCTGAAGTGCGAAGCAATCGTCATGTCGCTTTATTTGCATTGAAAAGCGAGTGTCATCGGCAAACGATTGCAAGTTGGAAGTCATCAGACAATAGGGCAAATCAATGATGAACAGGACAAACAAAGTCGCTCCAATTGGGTATCCCTGACCTGTTCCTGATGTTACTTCGATGGGGTTCGACATGACTCCGTTCAATTTCACTATTTGTTGACGCTCACTCAGATATGATTTTATCCATTTAAGTATTTGCTCATTCAATCCCATAATTTTCAGCTTGTGTATGAGCAGTTTCACGTCAACCGAGTCAAATGCTTTAGCAAGGTCGAGATATATTGCATCAGTTTGTGAAGTAAATTCAGCCAGATTCGTTATTGTTGATTTTCCTTTGACAAAACCATGCTGGCTGCTATCGATGATGTTCCTCATATAATAATTCAAATGATTTGCTACTATTGAGTCCAACAGTTTCGGTATTATGCATTGCAGTGCTACTTCACGATAGTTCTCAATTTTGTATTTAGCTCCACTTTTGTGCACTGGTCTTACATAAGAGCGCCTCCATGTGTTCGGCACATAACCAGAATTCAACGATTCACGCAATATGTGTGTTATTGGCTGCAGTAATGTGTGAATGCAATTTTTGATGAACATATTCGGTATTCCATCGGGACCAGATACCAAATTGTGTGGCAAATCGTTGATTTTTTCCATTACCAATTCCTCAGTAACATTAATACGTGGGAAATTTGCACATCGTTCGAATAATATCGGGTCATTTTCATCATAGCTTGCTTCGGACCCATCAATCGGTTGTGTATATGCTTTTCCAAAGTGTGCAGCAAATGAATTGGCAATTTCGTATGGGTCGGTGCATTTTTTTTCATCATATTCCATGTTATTAGGAATATCGTTATTGGTATTATTGCACGTTCTGACATACTCGAAGAATTTCTGTGGATCTTCATTTATCAATTGTTCCATCGCAAGTTTGTAGTTTCTAACAGCAGAACGAGATTTTTTCTTATACTCACGACGCAGTTCAGCATGACCTTTTTTCGTTTCATCGCCTGTGTCAAACCTCTTCATTTTGTGTAATGTATTGACTTTGTTCTTCAAATTTATCAGTTCACTATCGAACCACTTCGGATGAATTTGGTGTTTCTTTGTTTTCGATTCAACAGTTGTATCAATTGCAGTGTTGACTATTGCGTAAAACTGATCAATTGCATCGTTTAAATCGATTCCGTTGAAAACATTGTTCCAGTTGGC
The DNA here is from genome assembly GCF_009176505.1 of Sitodiplosis mosellana. Taxonomy (NCBI): domain Eukaryota; kingdom Metazoa; phylum Arthropoda; class Insecta; order Diptera; family Cecidomyiidae; genus Sitodiplosis; species Sitodiplosis mosellana. The sequence continues at coordinate 2,057 of NW_022599619.1, read as the reverse complement.
ATTATCAAAAAAATTATTGATCGATGTGTAGTCAGCATGTTTGAAGTCTTTGTATGTAATCACATCATCCGATTTGCTGTCAATTGTATCGTGGATGATGACTTCGAGTGCTTGATGGTGTGTTTCATTTTTTGCTATGTTACTTTTGCTCATGTTGCATGTAAATGTGTTTGGTTCATTCGTCCATAGCAAATCCAACATTCGTTTGTTTTCATTGTGGTGAGTACATATTTGAAACAAACCCAGCTCGTGGCACGTATCGATGATAATTTTCTCTTTCTCGCTCACTGCATTAACAGCAACGGCTATTTCTGGATTCGACTCAAATTTGATATCAGGATCATGAGCATCATTTGCGTTGCATGTATACCAGATCAGATTGGGCAAATTGAAATCACCTGACACAAGTAGTATATCGTTTTGCTTTGCTTTTGATGCTACTTCACGCAATGCATTCATATGTGCTTCATAAACTTCCAACGGTGAATCTGGTCTTATGTAAACTTGGACCAGTATAAAGTTTCTGCCGTTGCATTTTACTTTGACCCATACTTGTTCAGCACCAAAATGTTCAGCTGTTCCGATACATTGCGGATTGAATGCTTTGTCAATTGCGATAAGAACGCCACCCCAACCCTTTTTCTTGACACGCTGAAACTGTTCAGTGGCAGGTGATCTATCGCATCTGAATACTTCGAAGTTCGGTGGAAATATCTCTGATGAAGAAACATCTGCGTTGAGGTGCGTTTCGCTTAACATGTAAATTTTAAAAATTGCTGCTAAAACTTCTGATAAAAAATCAACTGATTTGTCTATACTTTTCACGCCGTTCAAATTATTGCAGTATATCAAAACGTCATCAAGCATTGTTTGACTTACATTCCATAGTGATTTTGATTTTGAAAGTTGAACGGTTGGAAGGTTTGATGTGGTGTGTGTGAATAGTGCGGATGGAATAGTGGCATAGTTGGCTGAGAATGAACCTGTTGCTGAGGTGGAGGGTAGAAATATGGCATTTGGTACCAAAAAGGAGACGGCACATTAATAGGTAAATGTTGCAGCGGCTGTTGTTGATGGTGTCCGAAATTATTGACCGGTATTTGCCTTTCTCGGTATTGTGAACGATATTCATGACGACGATGCCCATTCCCATTGACAATTCTCCTTCGATCAATGCGATTGTTTTGATATGTTTCATGGACATGTCTGTTGTTATAGTTGTTGCGATGATTCCGATTGGAATTGACTTGTTGTTGCACATTTTGTTGTGGCATTGGACTTTGTCTTTTCTTTTTCGGGGCATTTGATTCAACTGGGCTTGTGTTACTTTGCATTTTCAATGGACAATTGAATTGTTTCAAAATGCAGTCCGGATTCCATCCATCAATTGAGACAATTCTTTCACAAATCGTACGAGACAATGTTGAAATTTTGAATGATGAAAATCTTTTTGTTTTCCCTTTGAATCGTTTGTTGGGTAATTTTTCAACAAGAAAAGAATCGTTATTGGCGTCCAAATTACCAATAATGAGAGCAGCAACCTCATCGGGACTGGTTTCTATTGGCATTCGTGATACGTGAATTGCATATACACCGTTCACAGGAGATATTTTCGGTGTTTTGATATTCTTTTGTTGATTTTTACTCGTTTCGGCTAATTGATGTGAATCTCTGTTTTCAATCTCTGTCAGTTGTTTCTGTGAGTATTTGAATTTGCACACTTCACATGTTATTCCGAACGGTGAATCGACGTTGAATGTTGAAAAAAATTCGGGCACTTTGTCTATGTCATTCAGAATATTCCAGTTGATTGTACCACTTGCCTCTGTTTTTTTTTCCATCAATCCGAACTTAATCAGCATTTCCTTTGTTCGTTGTACATCTCGATTGCGCAGGCATATCAACATATACTTTTTTGTGGCAAAATATGCAATTCAATGACCATCCGTTATACCTTGATCCCATACAATTCTTGGTTTCACAACAATGGGGTTCAGATGACATTTTGTGGTTAAGTTTTTCAAGCAGCAAAACAAAAATCAGTATTTCTCAATTAT
>NW_022599618.1:0-4780 GCF_009176505.1 Sitodiplosis mosellana | reverse complement strand
TGTCCCTATCAATTGCCAGACAAAAAAATGCATCGGTAGTACTGTGTAATAAATTCGACAACATATTGGATTTCATCCGATTTTATCAACCGACGACATCATGTTCACATCAAAGTCTATTCAACACAGCGTTTAGATTAAGACAATCATTTGAGGCTGTGAGAATGAAAATGGCAATACAGGAATAAACATTCTGAAGCGCATCAAGAAAAAAAAATTCGCAAAAGTGAATCATGAGTTCTGAATATGCAAAAGTGAACCATGAACCTCCTACGCTGCCCATGTAAATTCATGTTTCACTTTTGCATATTCAGAACTCATGATTCATTTTTGCGAATTTTTTTTCTTGTTGCGTTTCAGAATGTTTATTTCTGTATTGCCATTTTCATTCTCACAGCCTCATTTATCGAGACAAAATCTCAAAGAAAAACGAGTCTGGAAATATTCGACATGTTTTTTGTATGAAACTTTTCTTTACAATTTTTTTGAAAAGTTTCATATAAAATTCATGTCAGTTTTTGCCAGACAATTGTATGAAACTATTCAAAAAAATTGCGAAGAAAAGTTTCATACAAAAAACATGTCAAATATTTCCAGACTCGTTTTTCTTTGAGATTTGGTCGTGATAAATGATTGTCTTAATCTAAACGCTGTGTTGAATAGATTTTGATGTGAACATGATGTCGTCCGTTGATAAAATCGGATGAAATCCGATATGTTGTCGAATTTATTAGAATTCTAATAAAATCGAAAACATATTAATAACTACATTTTATTAACATTTTAATAAAATCTACACCATATTAATAACCGAAAATTTACCATACTAATAATTATTAATATGTTAATAAAATGCACTATATTTTATTAACGTTAATAAAAAATTCATTTTATTAAAAAATTAATAAATTATTATAATATATAATAAATTATATGTTAATAAAAAAATATGTTAATAAATTATTAATATGTTAATAAAGTGACAGCTGTATGTTCATTTCTTTTAAATGATAAAATATTCACATTTATGTTTATATACATACTCTGTTCAAATCAACACCTTCAACTAATGCGCGCGTTCTTTCATTTGCTTTGACAGTAACTTTAAGCACTCCATTCACATAGACATGATAGCTTTCAATCAACTGATTTCCTGGAGGATCTGGCGGTGTCCATCCAATTAAAACACTCTTGTTCAGCTGTTTTTCAAGTGAGAGATGCTGTGGCGCTGGAACTGAAGAGGATAATTAATAAGTTTATTCACATTCGTATTCGAAGTTGCGGAAAACAGAAAGTCTATGTTTAAGTGCATGAAAATTGCACTTAGGCATCCATACTCCACCCAACGTCATTTCTAGCGTTTGGTGACCTATCAGACTATTTATTGAAAATAAAAAGAGTTACATTCGTAATCCCACACTTTTTCGTACTGTTGTCCGTGATTTTTGTTAAAAAAATAATTATTAAGGCCCCTTTACACCTCGGAATTTTGTCCACGGGATTTGGTCACGGCTTTTGCATGGGATTTTTAAACGCTCATATTTTTTTCTAAGTGCATTCTAGAGCAAAATTTCTAAAATTCCAAGTGTTCGGAAAAACAATTTACCAAAAAAGGATCTCACTTTTGAAACTTACCAGATAAACTAACCTTTGGTTAGTGATGAAGGTTTCGAACAAAATTGACAAAGAATTCTTGATATTCTTGATGGGTCGACCAAATCAAATTAGGGGTCAGAAAACGCCAGCAGTGGTCAAGATCAACCAGATCAGGATACGTCAGAATCTATGATCACTGCATTTTTCTTGCCCGCGGAAAAATTTTCCGTAGTTGCGGAAAAGTGTATCACACACAGTGCCGAGTTTATGTTTCGTGGTGCCCTGAGGTAAAGGTGTCAACGGACAAGCACCTTGTCCGTCCGTCCGTCTGTCCAGGGCTCTTGAAATTTTCCGAATGGACGGACGGACGGACAAGAAAATTTCTGAGGGTCCGGAACGGACGGACGGACGGACGGACAACTAAATTTACAGGGTTCTGAACGGACGGACGGGCGGACAACTAAATTCAGAAGGCTCTGAACGGACGGAAGGACGGGCAAAAATGGACGGACGGACGGACGGACATGCAAAATTCTCATACAATATTTTTCACGATTTGAAGGAAAAAAAAATTCAAAAAATTTAAAAAAAAAAAATTTCGTCGAAAAAATTTCCATCGAATTTTTTTTATTTACACAAAAATTCCCATCGATTATTTATTTGATCACAATTTTATCCAATTGAATGGTTTTCAAATAAGTTAAACGTTGTTCAACACATAAACATATGTACGTTTTGATATATCAAAATTTGAACTATATTCGATATTTTCGTTCGAATCGTTCGATTTTCTCCCGTGTTTGAAATTTAAAAACCAATTGCTGATACCGATGGTATTTTTGTTATGTATCTTATTGTTCGATTTCTTTATGAAAATCGTGTAAATTCCAATTTGTTCTTATTTGAAAACCATTCAATTGGATAAAATCGTGATCAATTGAATAATCGATGGGAATTTTCGTGTAAATAAAAAAAAATTCGATGGAAATTTTTTCGATGATTTTTTTTTTTTTTAATATTTTGAAAAAAAAAAAATTCTTCAAATCGTGAAGAATATTGTATGAGAATTTTGCATGTCCGTCCGTCCGTCCATTTTTTCCCGTCCTTCCGTCCGTTCAGAGCCTTTTGAATTTAGTTGTCCGCCCGTCCGTCCGTTCAGAACCCTGTAAATTTTGTTGTCCGTCCGTCCGTCCGTCCGTTCAGAGCCCCCAAAAAATATTCTTGTCCGTCCGTTCAGTACCCTCAGAAATTTTCTTGTCCGTCCGTCCGACCGGAGCTGAACGGACGGACGGACGGGAAAAAAACAATTCAAGAGCCCTGGACGGACGGACGGACGGACGGATGGGCAAAAAAGACGGACAGTCCGTCCGTCCGTTTGACACCTTTACCCTGAAGCAAATTTTGTTTTGGTGCTCTTTGAAATTTTTTCGAAAAACTAGTTGCAATTTTACTCTTTGTTTCAAACGTTACATTCAAATAAAAATTGTTGTTGCTATTAGCAAAATTTTCTGGTTTATATTTTAAACGCGAGCGGTAGCGAGCAAGATTTTTTTGAAAAACCGCACTTTTTGGGACACCATAAAAAACTTTTCTGAGCATCATAATTTTTGGGCACAGCGCCTTGGGGCATCAAAAATTCATATTTGTGGACTTTTCCTAACATTTTTTTAAATTTCCTCTCTTTGTGGTGCCCCAAATACGTGGTGCCCTGAGGCAACTGTCTCAACCGTCTCTATGGTTAACTCGATACTGATCACCCCGATACACTGCATTTAAAAATCCCAAGCAAAATCCCATGTCATGTGCTCATCACTTACATTCAACGAAAAAAAAAATCTTCAGTCCTGAGCAATCCCATAAACACAAATATATTTGATTTTATTCTAATACGGTTCAACTATAGTTGAATCCACAAATGGATTGCTCCTATATTATGTTGTATCCATTCTTTTAGGCTCGAAATTAATATAAAAACTAATAAAGGAAGTCTAAGAAAATTTAAGTTGAATAAAATAACAACATTGATTACCATTATCGGATACTTCGTCATCATTCTGATCGGCCGGGAAATCTCCATGAATTTCATTTAATCTTGCCAAATCTTCGGAAGTATGTGTTAGTAGTGGATTTGTTTGTGGTATATTAGGGGGTAGGGGCGCTGGATCTAAAGGCACAAGTACGTCATCAGCATCACGTAATGTCGAAACTACAGCTTGGTGAAATTCCAGTAGATCGTCACCTTGATAAACAAAAAAAAGTTTTTTTTAAACTCATTGCCCCACCGCGATGCCATATAGCATCAGTGAAGAAGCGCACAAAGTTTACTCTCGAGTGGAACGACTTTTTTCGAAGAGCGATTCTTGATGGGAATTTGTATGGAAATATACATTTGGGCATTTTGACATTGAAAACCAACAATGTTTACCTTCAAACCGTGAAACGGGCACTCTATGCCCAAGACCAAATTACAACGCTTATATCTTCATTATTTTTTATCAAACATGCATAGAATGACTATGGTTCAATTCGTTGAACATTTGGCTACATAAATTAATTGCAATTGCGCTATTATACTCACATACGCACACTAGCTTATCACATATGCGCATAAACATGTGTGATGCACTATACGTGAAACCAGTGCATGTGTGCCCATATACATTTTTTGATAAATTGCGTATAAAAATCGCTTCGAGACTCATGAATATGTGTACTTCGTTGGAAAGATCTCGAAAAGTACATACTATTTGTGGTATGAAACATCAAAATCAATCATCATTTGGTCAAGATATGCAGGCCCGTAGCCAGACGGGTGCGTGGGGTGGCAGAGCCACCCCACGAATTTTTTCAGCCACCCCAAAAATCATTGTCATCTCAAAAATCAAAATGCGGAATAAAATCATCGTAATGAATTCATTTGAAGAGCCGAAAGTGAAATGCTTGAATATGAATAATCGTGAAGCAAATATAATTCATGGAATCGAAATTAGAATGAGTTGCATTACGTTCTTCAATAGTATTAGTCAAAACAAAAAAACATCCGAACGATACACTTCCAAACGAATTGCCGAACGACTTCTGAATTTTGTTTTATTCCATCTTCTATAATGACTTGATATTGAGACCTATAGAATCATTCTCGATATGCTTTTGTTTATAACGAATATTTATCGTCTGCGACATT
>NW_022599617.1:0-5675 GCF_009176505.1 Sitodiplosis mosellana | reverse complement strand
CACTGTCCCACATTAGGGTCCGTCCCACCATTGGGTCCTTTCCCTTATTAAAAATGCATTCACTTTGAATATTAGAAGTATCCAACAACAAACTATGTGCCAATTATTTGAAGATAAATGCTTTAGTTTCGGCGAATTGTACGCAAATCGATCGTTCAGCAACAGCAACAATATTGAACAATTCAAATCTGTTTAAAACAAAAATCATTTTATGCCATTTCAGTAGCGAAAAATTTCAACCAGTCTCATTCTAATAAAGAAGTTATAAACAAACCACGCGGGTGTTTATTTACAATATCGCTGCCGTCTGTATTCACCAATGTGTAACTGAAAAAAGCACGAAGCCGAAAAATATAAACATTATAATCTATCTGCTACGAAGGGCTATATGTGTTTGCGTGTGTGAAATACAATTTTTGCGTGTGAGAGAGACAGCGAGTGCTTATGTGATTATGCAGACACTGTTTGAGAGAGACTAACCAAAGAACTTTGGAATAAAATTCAAAATGAAAAAATAACAGAATAAATACAAAACATTGAAATGGGAATCCCATTATGTTAAATATGTATGTGTGTATATTATGCATTGGCCATACACACAGAAGAGAACTTGTGAACCCTGCCATTTTCTATTGGTGAAACAGCTGATTTCAATGTATTGGTGTATTCGATAGAAATAACGCAAGTTTGACGTTTCAACAATAGACTTCATATGGTTGCAAACTCTCTCCTCTGTATGCAATTCGTACCATAATTTTGTCTGTTTTTTTCAAAGGATTTTCAATTTATTTTTTTCCTTCAAATAATTCTGTGCATAGGTCGAAAAGCAAAGTTTGAAAAAGAAAAGAAGGAGATGATTTTTGTGAGTGAAGAAAAAAACCTCGTCAAAAATGGGAAGATTCCATTTCCAAGTGATCAAATTTGGGTCCACATACATTCAAAGTACGATTTGCGTGCCGATGTGACAACAAAATCAGTTTATACGGCCGCTCTAGAGTATTATGCATCGAAAGGAAAAATTTCCAATGAAAAGCAAAATGAAAGTGAAAATAAAAGTGATAGTGAAAATGACCAAGAAATAATCCAAGAAAACGATAACTATGAACCGATTGACACCAACACAAGCACCGATACCAATGTCATAAGATTCAATATTGCTCTGTCAACAAAAGCCTGGAACTATATCAAGCCTGAACGTGAAGAATACCATCGAGCGCCTGATAGTGAGCACAATGAGGGCGTTCGCAAATACTACGTTCTAAAACGCGGTTCATGGACGTGCTCACTGTCAGAACAAATCGCTCAAAAGCGCTCTGACATCCCATGTCGATGGACTTACAAGCGAGGAAAAGTATATGAAAGTGGTGATGTGTACATAAAAGTCGTCGGCTCATGTGTAACATGTGGTGCAAATTTAACGGCCATACTTAAGACAAAACCAGAATCTCCAGCAAAAAGCATTACATTTGAATTCGAAATTCGAAATTTGGACATGGACAAGCATTCCAAGAATCTCAAACAGGCCACCGTTCGCATGGGCGGACAATATGCACGCGACATGTATGAAAGTGGCACCCCATCCATAATGACGCACCGACGCTGTATGACCCGTGCTGCCAGTTTATGTCAATATCCAACGCAAAGTGTGCCTACCACCGATGCTCTACGGGCTGGTAAATACAGGCTACGAAAGTTTGACCGCATCCATGAATGTCCAATTACATCGATCGAGTTTATGAAAGGATCACACTTCGGGGCTTGCATTAGAGGCATTTCAAGCAGTCCATTTTACACCATATACATCAGCGTAGATCAAATCGTGATGTACAACATTTACAAGAAGAAGAATAAAGTGACCAAGGTTAGCTGTGACTCTACTGGATCGATTGCTCATAAAATTTGTAAGGCCATTAAATCACAAAAACTGGGATTTGAATATTAAAACCTTTTCAATCCTTTCTGTTTAGATCGAGAAGGCCAAAAATCAACACAGATTCATCTGTATTCACTGGTGATTTCAGACGGATTTCAAATTCCGGTTCACTCGATGGTCTCTGATGTACACAATACAACTTACGTGTCCTTTTGGCTCAGTGAATTCGTTCGATTGACTGGTGATGAACCAGATATTTTTGTCTCCGATATGTCTGCTGTGTTGCTCAATTCAGCTGCCCGAACATTTGCCTATTGTTCCGGAATCGCAGAGTATGCAGATATTCTGTTCAGCATGCATTTTAAAAACAATGTCAAAATACCGTCTTGTTGCATAAGATATGACAAAAATCACTTCATAAAACATGTTGCCTCATGCAAGGCTTTGCAAAACTCGTCGAAGTTGGAGAGGGAGTTTTATATACGATCCGTATGCTTATTGATGCGATGCAATAGCCTCAAGCAAGCTGAATTTATACTTCTATCAGTTTTGACTGTTGCAAAGTGCGAATTCATAGGTGAGAAGTATTTACTTTAGTCATTTCTTTCTGTTATTTTACCAAAATGCTTTTTGTTTATTTACAGTTGAAGGAGAAGAGGATTCACTATTTGATGTAAGCAAAAAGCGCTTATTTGATTTGATTGGAGCCATGCCCGAGTTGAGTCAACACGAGCAAAAACTCATGAAAAACTCGTCACCTGCCTCGGAAGAAACTGTAATTTCCATCGATTCAATGAAAATCAAAGACTGGCTCGAAGAAATCGAATGTCAGGCATTCACCGAAAACAATGGCGGAGAGAAAAACAATCTATACAACCCGAAATTTGCATCGTTTCTGCTGAAATTATGTGAATCCATCGTTCTTTGGTCAGGTGTGAATGCCAAATTTTTCAACGTCGATCCAAACGAAAATAGCTCTGCAAATGTAGAATCCTACTTCAAGGATGTGAAAACATCTATGACAAATCTACCATGTCGCATTGACGAATTTGTGCAAAATCACATCGAAATGATCGACGGAATGATTATCGACGCTTCTCAAGAATACGTCCAATTCGTCGATACGGCAGGTGGTATTAACACCTTTCGAGAAAATATCCCCAAAGATGAGCTGAAGATAGCAGAAACAAGTGGGGACGAAGAAGATGTTGGGGATCGAGACGCCCAAGAAGACTATGTTGAAAGAGCAGTAGAAAGTGACGAAGAGTTTATTGAAAGAGCACATGCCAGTCCTGTCAAAAGTACCTGTCCAGCTTGTACATTGGGAGAGCTTCCAAATGGAGCTCACAAGTGCATCAGATGTACAAAACCAATTCATGCAATCGTTGGCTGTTCATTTAGCGCTGGACAAGAAGAGGGCTACGGCGAGAGGCGATATTGCTATTCGTGCTATTTTGCTAACTGTGATGACGCAGGCACATCAACATCAAAATCCAATGTAGTTTCTACCTCAGTGAAGAAAAAGAAGAATGCAGCGAGTGGAAGTGTAGCGAAAGTGTTGAATGAGAAAGATGTTTGGGCAAGAAAACCAAAACGCGGCCAAAGATCTTATTTGACGCCGAAGCCATATCTGAACCTCATGACAAGTGAGAAGAAGCAGCCAAAAATCGGATTTTTGAGCAACGCATCCCTCCAAACCACTACACACAGAATAAAAGGGAAAACTGTCAAACTGAAGAATACATGCGCATTCGATTCATTTATTCAGGTAAATTTTTTTACCAATATTTGTATGCAAATTTTCGTTTGGCTTTCTAATTCGATTCCAATTTTTCTCAGCTATTGGCTATAATCTACGCATATAGTCCAAAAATACGTAATGCTTTTGATGCTCATCCGGACTATTCTGTCATTGAAATTTCAACAATGTTGGCTAAAAAGTATGATTTTTTAAACATTTATAATGTATGTGATTTTTTTTAAATTGAAAACTACGTTTTTACTTTCTTCAGCCAGCACATGCGATCCATCAACAAAAAGAGAGCTGAAATTTTGTCGGAAATCATGAATGAGTCAAAAGGTGCTACGATCACAGCTAATTTCATTGTTTCTGCTCTGATGAAATATTGTCCTTCGTATAAAGAGGTTGTTGTATGTTCAAACGAATGCAAGAATGATCCAAGCTATTACACAATCATAAAGTTACATGATTCGATTAAACCGGACTTTAGTAACTTAGTCAGTGCAATCGTGGACAACTACCCTTTCCATCCAAAGTGCTCGAAGTGCGATAAAGAAGAAGGAAATTTAATCGAAATATTATACGGCCCATTATTGGTTATCGAGGTTCATATTTAAATGATATGTTTTATTTTGAATTTTATGCTGTTTTATGTTTCATCATTTTTAAATCTCTTTCTTTTTATTTTGCAGGTCCCATACGTTCCAGATACGCCAACGGGTACACTGAAAGACCTTCCTATGGTTATGGTGCTGAACGACGAATACATGAGATTTTTTGGATGCATTGCATTTAAAGCACCATCAAATGAACTTGAAACTGGTCACTACTACGCCATAGTTAAAATAAATAACAGTTGGATTGTATATGATGATTTTATGGAAAAACCGAAAACTACCGGTGAAGAATCGAAGCACCTAATTGAACTTCTATTCTACGTAAATTATGAAGACGAGGAATAGTTTTAATGCATTCGTAAGCGCTGACATTAAACGCTTTTGTAAACGCTCCAATGCTACTCTTTTTGGCGGTAGCCATCGAATTTTTTTTCTTATAAAAGTATTCTACAGCTGATATTCTTCTTTAATTATGAACTCGATTGAAAACAACTTTATACAGAATCCTCAAGTTCCGCATCGAAACTTTGATTAGTACTTAAGCAATAAATTCAACAGCGGTCTGAGATGGTTCATAGTGCACACTAATAAAATCAATTTATTAAATTGCAATCAGACTGATTGAATCAGTTATTGGTTTTCTCATGTGGCCGCCAGAAGTTATACCTTCTAGCGAAATGATATGAAAGCATTTTTTCAATTTGTATGTAACTTAGATTAAGATGGAACCAAAGTTAAAAACAGTGGACGAAAACAGATAAATTTTAATAAATAAAGAAAAAGTAATGAAATCAATTTCCTGCTAATGTATCTTATTTGATTTTTGGTGAGATTTTATTGTTATCGCACAATCAATACCACATTTATTCATTAATTTTTTAATAAAATAAATATAAGAAATAATTCCTTGTATGTGTTATTTTATGGCCGGTATCTACCTCATTAGATAGCATTATTCATTAGTCCGAATGTATGGCATTATCTTTATTCTCCTTCTGTGCTCCGAATATCGCACCAAACGCATTGCTTTCTCATTTTCTCCTCAAATTCGAATAAGAACAACAAAAAGTGCCACACTTTGTGACCATTTTCAATTAGAGAAAAAGTGTGTGTGTGTTTGTGAAGATTTGAATCACAAACTCAACACTTTTATTTCGATTCGGATTCTATATTAGGTGGAGTGTTTTTTAAGAATTTGCCAAAGAGAGTCGAGCGAGTGCGAGAGAGAAAGAGGGAAAAATGCGATAAAATGAGGCTCAAAATTGATTATATCAATAGAATTCATGTGAATTTGAATGAATCGCTCCACAAGAGATGATTCTGAACAATTCTCACACATCGCACCACATCAAACGTGCGCAATCATTACCACATTTATTCATTATTTTTTTCGAAACTTTGGACAATTACTGCTCGTCAGCAGTTAGAGCAGGAATTGTGGGGA
>NW_022599616.1:0-1878 GCF_009176505.1 Sitodiplosis mosellana | reverse complement strand
GACAAAAGTAATAAGTGAATAAAAAAACGAATAATTATTACAAAAATAAACACCTATGCTCCATTGATATGATTCGGTTGCTTCAAGAATTTTTGTGATGCGATTTGCGACAAAAGTTTTCCATTTCTTTGCATCACCTCTCAGCCAATGAAGTACGACTTGTGAATCACACCAAAGAAATACATTCGAAGCGTTGAATTTCTGAATACGAATGCAGTTCAATGTATACTTGATGAGTTTTGACAGCAATAGAGCAGCACACAATTCAAGACGTGGAATGGTCTGAATTTTCATCGGAGCAACCTTTGACTTTGCGATAATGAGTCTCGAATGAATTTGCTCATTTTCGTCGATGTAGCGAACGTAAATTTCAGCACCATATGCATCAATTGAAGCATCCGAAAAACTGTGTAATTGTAATGACGAACAAATTGGCGAAGTTCCAATCCAACGCGGTATTTTGATTGTTGATAGTGAGGGCAGCTTACTGATGAACTGCTTCCACTCCTTAACTTTTTCCATTGGCAATGGGTCGTGCCAATCAAGGTTGAGTAACCACAATGATTTCATGAAAATTTTGGCTTTCACAATGAGCGGTGAAACCAAACCAAGTGGATCATAAATGCGAGCAATAGTAGATAACACGAACTGATTTGTTATGATCTCTCTCTCTTTGTAGTTAATGTTGAAATTCAATGTGTCCGTTGAGATACTCCAAAAGATACCAAGCGTTTTTATCTCCCTGTCTGGATTGATGAAAAACGGTATGCTGATTTCTCGATCTGATTCTGAAACAGCTGCTAAAATTTTCTCTGAATTGCTTGCCCATTCCTTGATACAAAAACCAGCTGAATTGAAAACATGTATCAAATCTCGTTGAATTTGAAGCGCTTTACTAACGCTGTGAGAACCGGTAATGGTGTCATCCATGTAAATATCTCTTTTCATCACCTCCGAAGCTTCTGGAAATTCCTCACTATTTAGATCAGCAAGTTTGTTGACACACTGGTTTGCTGCACAGGGTGCGTAATTTGTGCCAAATCCCAATCGATTAATCCCGTATTCACGAAACCTTTTAAATGGCTCGTCTCTCCATAAAATGCGTTGATAAGTTACGTCAGATTCAGCGACACGAATTTGGCGATACATTTGTTGAATATCACCAACGAAGGCAATTCGATGGAATCTCCAATTGGAAATCTCCAAGATGGAAATCAAATCATTGAGCAGCATAGGACCGGTGAAAAGAATTGAATTCAATGAATTGCCGTTTGATGTTATTTTGGCAGCATTATAGACTGGTCGTAAACGTGTAGATGTGCTGCTTTCCTTGATAACGGCATGATGTGGCAGATAAAAGCAATCATAAGCAACACGACCGTCTTTGGTGATGTATTTACGGTCTGATTCCGAATCAAAAAGTTCGTGCATATGACCTTGAATCAAATAGTCATTGATGTTTTTGACGTACTCTTTTTTGAATTCTGGATTGCATGCAAATTTCCTTTCCGATTGCAGAAATTGTTTTAATGCATTTTCTCGTGACTTGCCTAGCACAGCGTCTGCATACAATGGTGTTCGGAATGGAAATTTCACGATGAAACGACCTTCTTCGTCTCTCTGGTAATGCTGGTTGAAGTAATCAATCACATATTGATCTTCGTTGCTGTGCATCCTGTCTTCTGCTATCTCCTCGATTTCGAAGAACTTCTGCATAAGTTCGTTAATTTGCATTGAATTCATCGATACGGAATGGAAGTTATTGTTGTGTGCTTTCCCAAAGAGAATCCATCCCAACTCAGTTTTCTGCGCAGTTGGCGTTCCCTGAGGGCCTTTTAAGACTTCCGCAAGCACAATTTCACCGTAAATTTCGGCTCC
>NW_022599615.1:0-3700 GCF_009176505.1 Sitodiplosis mosellana | reverse complement strand
GTGCGTACTAAATCTTCGTGTGAATGAGGAACTAGCGGAGTGTTTGGGTCGATGATTTGTGAATATTCTTTGCCGTTCAATACCATATGTCTTCCAAATACGGCAAAATGGGGAGACATCTCCGTAGCAGAGTGGATGTGGTTATTAATTGCGCAGGCGATTAATGAAATGTTTACATCCCAAGTGCGTTGGTCTGGTTGACTTGAAACATAGGCGCGTACAGCATTCATAATGGTTTTGTTTGACCGTTCGCACGGGTTCGCCTTTGGATAATAGTACGGCGTGAAGCAAATTTGTACCGAGTACTTGTCCATGAATTGTTTAAAAATCTTGGAAATAAATTGAACGCCATTATCACAAATGAATTTTTCACACACTCCGAATTTACAGAAAATTTCTTCTTCTATGAATTTAATTATGTGTTCTGCCTTGGCAACACGCAGTGGTTTAATAAATACGTATTTGGTGAAAATGTCGACAACTACAAATAAATATTGATTTTGATTTTTCGTTGTTGTCATAGGTCCAACGAAATCGGCGGCAAGCATTCGAAACGGAAAGTCGGTTTCTCTGCGTTCGCCAATAACTGTGTTTGTGTTTACATTGTGCGATTTGGTGGTACGACAAACTTCGCAATTTGCCACATATCGATATGTTTCTTGATACATTTTAGGCCAATAATATTTCAATTGCAATCTAGTTATAGTTTTGTAAAACCCTGGATGGGATGCTTGTGTGTCGTCATGATTCTCAGAAATAATCGTTTGGCGGTTTTCGTTGGGAACGCAAATTTTCCACTCGTTTTCGTATGGTTTTTTAAGCTGGTCGAAACGGTGGTACAAAATGTTGTTTTCGAATTTGAAGTTTTTTGTGAGTTTACCGCTTTTGACTGCCACGAGTTTTTCATTATACCAATCGTTATCATTCGGTATCGATTCATTCATCGAGATTGAATTGATTTCCATGGTGAAATCACTCTTCACATCCTCTTCGTCAGGCATGAATAAATTTTCCAACGTTTCCTCTAATCGAGCTTCGGAAAGCGACAAGAAGTCACATTGAAACATATCAATTTCCACTTCTGGGGCTTTTGTTAGATCGATTTCTCTGCTCAACACACAAACGGGCTCATACTGAGAGAATTTCTTGTGTTTGACAACGTGATCGTACGCTTGCAGACGCAGGGCCCACCGAGCGATTCTTCCAGTCGGGTCTGTGCAATTTTTTAACCATGAAATACTGTTGTGATCGGTAACGACAGTTACTTCATTTCCTTCGACATAATGCCTGAATTTTTCGAGGGCCAAAATCACGGCTAAACACTCACGCTCGATAGGGTGGTACGATCTTTGTACCTCGTTTAATTTCTTAGACATGTATGCAATGATATGTTTTTTCCCATCATAAAATTGGGATAGAATGCCACTGACGCCAATCGCAGAGCTCTTTGTTTCGATTGTGAATGGTTTGTCATAGTCGGGTGACGTCAAAATAGGTGCGGTTGAAATAGCCACTTTGAGTTTTTGAAATGCTTTTTCTTGTTCTTGAGTCCACGTGAAATTTACTTTTTTTTGTCAATTCCACTAATGGTGTGACGATATCTGAATATCCCAAGACAAATTTACGATGCCAAGTAGAGATTGAATTTCTTTTACATTAGTTGGACATTTGTAATTTTTTATCGCGTCGATTCTACTCTCATCAATCGTTACGCCGTTTTGGTCGATCATGTGACCGAGGAATATTAGCCTTTTCATACAAAATTTCGATTTTTTCAATCCGATCGATAAACCAGCTTCTTTTAATTTGGCTGACATTATTTCTAATAATTCGATGTGTCTTTCGAAGGTTTCCGAGCATATAATGAAGTCATCGATATATGCGAAAATTTCGGGTTCAGTTTCCACATTGAAAACGGACTCTACTAAACGACACAACGTAGCAGCTGAGTTTACTAATCCCATCGGCATTCGAGTGTAAGCGAAAATACCGAGGCCGTGGATTGAAAATGCGGTTTTTTCTTGATCTGACTCATTCAATGGGATTTGATAGAATGCGTCTTTCAAATCGATTGCGCTAAAGAAGCGTGCTTTGCTCATTCGTGCAAAAATGCGTTCTAGATTCATTTGGGAATACCTATTTTTCTTAGTAATAGCGTTCAGTTTATGCGCATCGATGCATAATCGAACGACTCCGTCGGGTTTGGGAACCGCAACCATGGCGTTCAACCACGAACTTTCAGGTATTCTTTTTATGATGCCTCTAGATAACAATCTATCGATTTCACTCTTAATTTTGTCTTGCAATTTGGGCGAATAAATGTATGGCTTTTGGTACACAGGTTTAGCGTCGCCGGTATCAATTTTATGTTCAATCTTGTTGGTACAATTCAATATTCCTTCTTCGGAAACTACTGGCAGAGTAGCTATCACCGAATCGAGAAGAGTTTTTTGTTCAGGAGACAGTTCGTGAGGTGTCAGTACGTTTTCTTGTTTGGGCTGTTCTAATTGAATAGAATTGGTCTCAAGAAAAGTTAACGCCGTACCGAAAATTCGTTGAAAATCGATTCCGAATATGGGTTTTTTCATAACTACTGGCAGAACCATCGTTGGGACTATTTTCTTTATACCTCTTAATTGATATTCTAAAAACATGATACCTAAAATTGCGTGACGCGTGCCATCGGCTGTGATTACTGCCGAATCATATGGGTACAGTTTAGTCTTCCAATCGATTGCTTCGTACAGATTCTGGCCAATTGCCGTCACATGTGAACCAGTGTCACACAGTCCATTCATATCCATGTCATTGACTCGTGGAGTTACATGAGGTCGTTCGTCGTGTGCTGGGAAATATATCAACGACTCGACGTATGCCAAAGGTGGTGGCGTGTAGCCAGTGTACGCATGTCCTAAGTAGTTGATATAATCTACTTTGGATGGATCGAATGGTTGAGATTCCATTGAGTCAACTCTTGGCGTAGGGCTTGGCATGTGAACTTGATTGGTCTGAGCAGACTGATTTGACGTGTTTTGCTTTTGCATCGGCTTGGATTGGAATGTTTGACTGTTTAATTTTTGGGTATTTGCCATTGGACAAGACGGAGCAATGTGCTCTGAAGATTTGCAATGGAAACAATACGAGGTTTTCGTTCAGGTGGCAAAGGGCATGCTTTATATGTGTGTGGGCCTGAACAGAAAGGGCAAATCAATTTTATTGAGTCTTTTGTGGGGTCGGCTTGCATATACGCACACGAATTGCATGGTGCCTGAGCAGCGCTCACATAAACATCTTGAACAGACTTGACATAGTTTTTTGGTTTTCCCCTACTATTTTTCGAAATTTCATTCATTTCATATCCATTCTGTCGGTCGCTACTATCAGAGAATTCATCCGCCGTATCTTTCACTTGATCGATCTCTTCGATACGGTGACTTATATGCGATACATTTTGAAGTCTAGCGATATTTATCCTTGGCATTTTATCATTTTGACCGAAATTTCGTTTTACATATATAATCAGATCGTCGACAGTGACTATTTTTGCTTTTCGGGCCATTCGCGCTACTTCGTTTCGAATTCCATCCAAAATGTAATCAACATACTCTTGTTCAGGCACATTTTCGGGCAGTCTGTCGATTAGATTGACGAAATTATCGATAAATCTCAAGGTATATTCACCTGGCTTTTGTTTTTTCGA
>NW_022599614.1:0-6163 GCF_009176505.1 Sitodiplosis mosellana | reverse complement strand
ATTAAGTTGCGTGTAGACTTTTCCAAGTTTCGGAGTTTCTCGGCATTTCGGTCAAGAACGTAGTCGAACCGCTGATGGCCATTTCGGAGCCTTTCCCATAGTTGATCATTTTTTTGATTGAAGTTGTTGTAGATCGTTGTTGCCTTCTTCTTGTAATTCAGGAATACGGCTATTTGTAGCGAAATGAATCTACGTTTCCATATTTCATCACATAGTCGGTCCCAAAGTTCCATTGTCGGCAGTCTGGCTTTTTCAAGTTCTTCCGGTGTGATAGCGCAGTTTCCGAGTTCAAAGGTTCTGTATCCTTTCAGTCGGTCGCAGATTTCAATGATTTTCGTAGAATAACGTTTCACAGACGTTTTGACTTTTTTGAGTTTTTCCAGAGAAATTTCGTCGAAATTCCATAATAACATCTGACTGGTGCAATACTGAATTCTATGAATTTGTTCGAGTCCATCTTTAGCAAATTGTTCGTTTTCGCTGATTCGTCTTTTTTCTTCTGGTGTTATTATATTTGAGGCTTGTGACGATATTGATGGATAAATCTCTCCTTGTAAAGCGATTTTGAGCGTTTCATTTTCGATGTTTTTTTCCATTTTTATGACGGTGATTTTAGGCGGATCAGGTTACTCGTTATTCCATGTTAATAGCACTTTTTATCATCATTTTGTTTTCCGATTTACTTATTTCTTAAACACTTATTATTATTTAACTTTTTTCATTTTAATTAATTTAACACAAATTCAACTGTTTGCAGCGCAATGTAGTGAATTCAACTGCGACATCGGCCCATTGGGCAATAAATCAATTCAATAAGAACAAACGACGGACAGCAACATATTTTTAGTTGTAATTCAATATTCTTTATTGTGACTTCTCTGATTTACGGTTGACATAGAAGTGATTAAGCGAATGCAAGACTTGAAGCATGACAGGTAGAACATGAGTGAAAGTAAGAATGTCTTGAGTGTGTTAGTTTAAAAGTATGAATGAGCTAAGATGAGTGGTATGGTAATGAGTAATTATTGTATGAGCTATGAATATGAGCAGTTATCACCGCAGTCATATCTAAGTGAACGTCAACAAATAGTAAGATTGAATGGAGCCATGTCCCATTGAAGTAACATCAGGAACAGGTCAGGGATACCCGATTGGAGCGACACTGTTTGTTCTGTTCATCATTGATCTTCCCCATTGCATAGTCAACTCCAACTTACAATCGTTTGCCGATGACACTCGCTTTTCAATGCAAATAAAGCAAGTCGATGATTGCCTAGCACTTCAAGCTGACCTGAATAGAGTCGTCAAGTACTTCAAACGTAACCGCATGAACTTGAATGTCAAAAAAACGAATTTCGTATCATATCACCGTGGCGAGCTGAAATTTGACTTCAAGTACACTATTGAAGGCAAATCAATTGACAGGGTAAAAATAATAAAGGACCTTGGAGTCGTTTTGGATGAAAAAATGAACTTCGATGCTCATATTGAGTACATAACTGCTAGAGCCAAATCTAGACTTGCGTGGATAAAACGTTTTGGAAGAGAGTTCGATGACCCATGGACTATAAAGAGACTCTTCTTCACGTTCGTATTGCCAATCATTGAATATGGATCGCAAATATGGAACCCATACACCAATGAGAAAATCGCTAGAATCGAATCAGTCCAAAAACAATTTCTACTTTTTGCACTGAGAAAAATGAAATGGCCACACAGATTCATTTTGCCACAATACAACAATCGTCTGCTATTTCTACAAATGATTACCTTGGAAGAACGAAGAAAAATCGCACAAATTTGCTTTATACACAATGTTATCTGTGGCCAAACATCGTCGAAGCATATTATGGAGAAAATTAACTTAAGAACACCACGACTCCGAACACGGAACACCGAATTCCTAGAGCTGCCGACCAGAATCTACAACTACTCAATGTTTGAGCCAATTAACTACATGCTCATCACATATAATGAATTTTAAAAATACTTTAATATCATAGAGCCAAATCAAACGAATGATTGTGATACTAGTACTATTCCAAAAATTTATAAAACTTATTTAATTGATTTTAATGTTAGCACAAACACTGTCAAGCAAAGAATAACTGATTATTTTAGAAGAAATAGAACTTGGAGAGACTGAAAATACGAATACCTTATAAATATTGTAAATATATAACCAAATATTTATACCAAATAAACCACCTCTGGCGAAGAAACGCTGTATGGTGCAGAATAATAATAATAATAAATTGAATTTTAACGCACATATTGTTACAGTCAAAGCGAAATCACGTTTAGCATGGATTAAACGGTTTGGATATGAATTTGATGATCCATGGACAATAAAGAAATTATTTTTCACATTTGTATTGCCGATTGTGGAATATGCTTCCCAAATTTGGAACCCATACACCGATGAAAAAATTGCACGAGTTGAATCGATCCAAAAGCAGTTTTTATTGTTTGCACTGCGCAAAATGAAGTGGCCACACAGATTCAGGAAGCCGCCATACGAATGCCGACTGCTTGAATTACAAATGATTACGCTGGAAGAGCGGAGAAAGATAGCACAAATATCACTTGTCCACAATGTGATGTGGAAATACTACATCGAAATACATTTTGAGCAAAATAAGTTTTAAAACACCGCGACTTTGTAATATTACTTTGATTCCGAGTTGTGATACTTATTTAATTGATTTCAATGCAAGTACAAGTACTGTAAAACAGAGAGCAGCTGAAAATTTTAAGAGAAACCGAATTTGGAGAAATTGAATTTAATTTAATATTGCATATATTGTAAATATACCAGAATATTTTTTATTTATACTAAATAAACCACCTCTGGCGAAGAAAAGTTGAATGGTGCAGAATAATAATAATAATAATATTTAATTCGTTTTATTTCTTTTAAAAACAAACATAAAATTTTTTAGTCGAAGAAAATACTCCCCTCTTGAACACTTATTTGGTACTTACTTTCATAGTTTCACTTTGTTTTGACATTTCGATCGGAAATCGTAGTGTTTCTACAACAGAACAGCAAAGCATTTTCACACTATTTTTTTCAGAGCTGGAAATACTACATTTCCCAACCAAATTCTTTTATTTCCCAAAATTTTTACGTTGTGATCGTCACAAATTTGATATATGAATTTTTCCAATAGATAGAGCACAGGATCACGAAAAACAATATTAAAACTCGGATAAAATCATTACGCTTATTTCTTTGGTCGTATTGAATTTAAATGATAAGCTGGATGACGTTTGAACAGAAAGATTTTTAAATAATTTGAAACAAGTAATGCACACATTAGTTTTCTTCCTCTTGGAAGGTAAAATTGCACATACAATCCGTAGTAAAATACATCCAACGATAGTTCAATCAATGGAACAGCAACCCGAAAACTAGAAAAAAATCCCAAGTGTGGACATTATACGGTGAATTCATTCATGATACACCTTTTTTCTTTAATTAGAACATTAACGATACATATCCGAAAATTTACGATTCTATTTCAAGAACAGCCTCTACTATTTCTGGCTTGCCAGCTTTGCGTATAATATAACCGCAAATCTTAGCGCTAAAGTAAGAACATAAAGTCAGATAGGAAAAACTGTTGAAGTTCAATTCACATGCCGAAGGCGAACACTGAATAAGTGATTTCAATTTCATCATATTCAAACTGACGATTTCGTATGGAACCGTTTTTGAATACAGTCATGGAAATTTAATTAGGACCGGCATTGAAATTTCAGTTTTTTCCCATTAATTCTGTTATTTTACGAAAAAATATTCATGAAATGATGTTTATGAGAATATTTGAAGTTTTTGTAAATGGACTAGACTATCAATTTCATTATTTTCGGTAATGGATATCATTTATTGATGAAATTGCCCAAAAACTGCGGGAAAAATAATTAAGACCTTCCATACAAAAAATGACAAAATTTTTCGAAAAATCGGAAAATTTATCATTTGTTTGACAAAATTCACTCCACCGATGGTCGTATTTAATTGAAATACATATTTTCCACATTAATATTTAATAGATTTCAAATTTCTCAACAAATTCGAAAAGTTACAGACCAAACTATGATTCTTCCACGATTTTTCATACAAAAAATGCTATAAAGTTTAGTTTTAGCTACCAACTATTTTCTTTCCATATACTGATTTTCAGTATAAAGACGGTTCTTACTAGTAAAGGCTTCAAAGTGAAACGCGTCGATTTCAAATTTGAATATACCTATCGATAGGATATAGAAAATAATAATTTTGACAAGAGGGCAGCGGCCCGTTTTGGGGCATAGTGGAGATATGGCCCCCTCTTTACGAAGATTCATCTTATGGTTTTTAAATACAAATGCACTTTTCTCATACTAAAAATGGTTTTGGGACAAAAACATGCTCATATGAAAGATTCAGGATACTCAAGAGAATCAAATGACAACTTGAGTGGAGCTGCTCTTCACCCCTGTAGTGAAATGAAGGGTGAAAAAATGAAAAAATAGCGAAAAATGGCTAATATAGCCCCCAAATAGGGTCAAAACCCCCCTTAACCCCCCAAACAAATTAAATTTTTTGATTCCCCGTGAAAAATTACCTTAAGGTTCAGAACTCTTCCCTTCAAAAAAAAACACCGCTTATGCCCTAAATCTAGGCTGGAATGTTGACAAACCCTTCCGATATGTTTCGGCTTTGATTATTATGGCCTACATAAGGGGTGATTTTTTCGAAGGGAAGTGTTCTGAACCCAAAAGTACAGCTGTCACTTTATTAACATATTTATAATTTATTAACGTATTTTTTTATCAACATAAAGTGAGATATTCCACATTTTTTTTGTATGAAACTTTTCAAAAAAATTGCGAAGAAAAGTTGGATTCCAGGGCAAAATTTCCGAAAAAAAATTCCCAAAAAAAAAATCCCGAAAAAAATTCCCGAAACGAAATTGTCGAAGACAAAATTTCCGAAAAAAAATTCCCAAAACAAAATTACCGAAAAAAAATTCCCGAAGACAAAATTCCCAAAAAAAAATTCCCAAAAAAATATTCCCGAAACAAAATTCCCGAAAAAAAAATCAACGCAAACAGTAAAAATTGTTTTTGGACTGATTCGATTCTAGCAATTGGTGTGTGGGTTCCATATTTATTTTTTATTTATTTAATTCACACTGCCAAAAACTGGCTGAATCATAGCAATGAAGCGCGTAGTTGTTTTTCTGTGGCGCCAGTATGACTACGCGCCTTTCGTAGACTAAAATACTTCTGACACATACGTTCATTTTGTTGCTGTGTCTATATAAATGTTCAAGTGTTTGAATTATTATTACTCTTATTTAAAATCAGTGTTTAAATCGGAAACCTGTGAAAATATTTGTGAATATATTAAATTTATTTTGCTGTAAAAATTGTTCACAAATTTTGAATATAATTCTATATGTAACATATAATATGTTTCAAAGTCTGTGGTTCAAAAAGTGAAATCAGTGAAATTATTTATTCACTAAATTTGAAGTGGAATCGAATGACATTCATTTTTTAAACATTAAATGAACTGAATAATATGGATGTATCATCCATATTATCGAATTTGAGAAAGAGATTGGCGAAAAAATGATATACGTGAGTAAATTTGACTTGTTTTTCAGGAGTCAATCTGTTCATCATAACCTCAATTTTATTTCGTTTACAAACATACGTATCAGACGCTCTGTTCCTCCGAACACACGATTTTGTGCCACCGATCGCACAATTTGTGCCACTGATTGCTTACAGGCGAACGGTGACGGTATTTGTTTAAACGTCAGTTTGCGTGTAAACGGCCACTTGAATGTATTGATTCCACTTAATAAAATTACAACAGTCTATGAAAGTAATGAAAAAAAATGAAAAATGCTCTCGTCTGCTATGATGTTTCCCATTTTATTTTTTAAACAAAAATGAAGCAAAAGAAAATTTGACTCCTGAAGTTCAGTCAACATTCATATCAACACATTGAAGTTGTACTGTCTTTTAACGACTTGCCACAGCAAAATTTATACTAATTCATACAACATACACATAAACAGAAAACTATTTGTTATTTATTGCACATGAATTATCGGGAATCAAAAAAATGCAAATATTTTCTTACACAAATCGTTTTGTTCGT
>NW_022599613.1:0-1229 GCF_009176505.1 Sitodiplosis mosellana | reverse complement strand
TTTTTTCGCATCGTTGATAATATTTCTAAGTCAATAGATGATTCAATATTAAGAATGTGCAATCATTTACGTAAAAAAGCTTATCGACAAAGCTACGTGACCAGTGAGTTTCTTTATTCTCTTGTGGTTCATTGCTTTCGTTTCGTTTCTTTTGTAGATTGTGTAATGAAATATTAACCCTTTATCACATTTCGGTTCCTAAAGTAACCAGATACGCCAGACGCTATAGCTATGAAACCACTGAATATTTTTACATTCTTGTTTGGAAACAAATGTAGGGAAATGAACTAGCTTTCATTTGATACTTTACAGGCTACAATCGGCTGGCTGAATGGAAAGTTTTTTCTGTTCATGTACTGCTGTAAAAAAAATGCGAAATTATAGCAGAATTCCACATTTTTCCTCCTCTTATCTTGTGGGTTTGTACATTCTTTTCAATTGTCAAATTAGGACTCGTAGGACCAAAACACATCAATTTAACTTTCTGCATCATTAGTTTTATGAAATTTGACAATACGAACGGTGTGATCTTTTAACAGTGATTTGACACTTTTGACTCTTTTCCGATTTTCTCGACAAATACGCAATTTTTCAAAAATCCAAGTATGAGGTCTTTCTCTATTTATCATGGCGCAAAACATATATCAAAATGATTCAAAAACAAAAAATTGTGCATCAAAGGGTTAAGATGTTTGAAGTGGTAATAGGCACAAAAAAATGCACGCAAATCGACAAATATGCGTAATGACGAATCTGGGAAATACTCAACCACCACTGGTGATTTATCAGGAAAACCGAAAACATCGGTTGTTCCCCTCTATCTTTTCTTCCATTATTTATTTTCTTCTTTTTGTATTAAAATCCAAAAGTGGCTATAAATGGTAATACCGAAATGGGGATTTACCTTCAGGTTGCGATAAATATAAACCTTTGTTTATTACATTTCTTAATCTACATTCATTCAATCGAATGAATGATCATGATCACCCATCTATTCAAGGAAGCACGAAGCAAAGCTTATCGGCAAAAAATGTGATATTCGTCTAGGATTTTGAGTATAAATAAAGGAATTTTACTCAGTTTGAAGCAGTTCGTCGCATCAATTGGTCAATAAGCAGTACTCTTCTCTTACGACATATCCAATCGCTGTATTGTTGGCAAAACGTTCAATTTTTTCTCAGTCAGTTGATACTTTTAATTTGATTAACACACACCAACACTTCTCAGGT
>NW_022599612.1:0-3835 GCF_009176505.1 Sitodiplosis mosellana | reverse complement strand
TTTCTCTCTAAACCAAAAAGTGTACGAGTTAGCCCCTCCCTACCCTAATCAGATCAAATAATTGAAACTGCTTCAAAAATTTGCACTAATATTGCTTAAGCGTCGCATCGATCCAAGTTCTGGTGTTTGTAATATCACAAATGAAAATCAGCAATTAAACAAAACAGAGATTAATGTTCCAATATAACGATTGTGTGCTCTAGTTCGATACAGAAACAGGACCATCAAGAAAACTGGCTAGACTCACTGCATTTATTTTGTTATTTTAAAAGAGAATAGCTGAAATAGAATTGATTTTTGATTGAGAAAAAAGCCTTCATTTTGGATCTGATACAACGCGTTTTATTTGAAAATTTAGTAAAAAGCTTAATGTATTGAAAAGAACGTGGATGGAAAATGGAAGTGATTATGAAATCAGGAAAAACGGATCGTTGATCATTTGGAAATGTTTATGTTTCAAATAGTTGGAACTGTGGTGAATTTTAGAATGCGAAGTTTCCGATTAACTTCTCGTGATCATGTTCAAGCAAATATAATGTAACCAATGCATTCTTCATTCTTCCTCTTCTGAATCGTCGCTGGATAATGAGATTACCATCATACGAAATATAGTAGATATTTCTACATCAACATCGAGCGATGGCGACACTTTGGCGATGTCCATTTTGATTTGTCCAACCAAACGCGAGTTTTGTGTATCAGCATATACTTGAGAGTGGATCACCAATTTCGATAAAGATGGATTGTGTTTGAGGAATTTCCCGAAGTCATCGTTCATTTTGAAGTCGTTCACTTTCAACTGCATCTTATCCAGTTGACCGAATGAAAACGGAATTTTCCGCATCTCACCAACGCGGCGTAAGTCAATATTGAATTCTTTGACGCTTTTGAGGTTGATCGAAGAGCCATCCAGATTTAAGAATCCACTGCCATAACGAATATCAAGCAATGTGAGTGACTGAAGGTATGCGCTTACGCTTTCCATGAACGTCATGTCGTAACCCAGGCCCAAAAGACGAAGTTGTTGCAGATGAGGATTCAGACGTAACATTTCGGCAACACTTGCTCGGTTGCGTTCATTACTACCATCGTGAATTTCAAGCTCTTCCAAATGAGGAAATGTGTTTTCGACCCATTGGACACCAGCATGAAGTACCAAACGACGCGTTTTGGGAAACCATTCGCTTAAGTCACCCAAATCACTCGACCAGAGCCAAACAGTCTCGGCATTTATGAATGGTTTGGTCCAATTCGCTATCACCTCTTCCGAAGCACCAGCAATCGTGATGTCGATCAAAGAGTCAGCACAATATTCATTCATGTAGCGGCCAAGCGCAGCTTGTTTGACTGCGTTGATGAAGATATAATAAATGTTTATTTTGGTGATCTTGTGGCCAAAGTGACGTAAAACCTTCAAGCAATTCGACATGCCGAACACCTTAACGAAGTTTTCAATTGATTCGAATGGTTGCAATCGATAGTCAGATGGAAAAAGTTCCATCAACTTTCCTCTACACTTGGATGGAAATGCCGCTTTGGCTGAGGGCTGGAATCGTTTGCACGTGTCAGCTACGTTGACCAGATCCTGTAGCATCAAATGACCGAAAATGAGCTCAAGGCAGTCATCGTTGACATCGGTTATCTTGGTCACTCCGTCAGCTTCATCTGGTGTTCCAAGTTTCTTTCGCTTGTTCTGTTCGCTGCTGTTGTCATCGTGTTCACGTTTTTGGGCATCCATTTTGACGAATGTCAGTCGGTCTCTGTTCAGAGCGAAAATACACAAAAAACGAGTTTGAAATTTTCATAAAATATCCAAACAAGAAACATAACAGATCGACGAAATTTATTTTGAAAATAACACGAATAGCATCGATAATTCTAATTTTCCAAAGGGTGTTTTATGAGGACTTTTTTTCTTATCATACGCAAACTACAACAACAAAACTCACTCACTTTTCTTCAGATTGCAATTTTTTTTACAAATTCCGATGTTTTAATAGTTTTTTGTTAACAAATTTCACGAATTCTGTCCAAAAATGTCAGTGAAGAACCAACTAGCTGGCTAATTAGCCGCATAAGTGTATACTGGCTAACGATTGTGTAGACCAGTGAGAAAACTTCAGTAAGAACTGAACGCACTCATCTGAACTGACGTTTGTGACTGACATTTAAATCGCCAGGTCAGAGTTTAAATGAAACCAAACATCGACATTTTTTTATTAGGTTTTTGAAAAAATAATAACTCAAATTATAAAAATGACTTTTAAATTGAAAATTAATTGAAATATGTATATATTTTTTTAATTTGTATGATTTGAATCAGAATACTCAAATCAAAAATTATTATACTTTGAATGTTCTCATTTCACACAGATAGCTGGCTAACGATTGTCTTACACCAGTTGTTGGTGTAATCCAAGGCTAAGACAATGCTGGCTAACGAAAAACCATCACTGAAAAATGTAATTCAACGAAATTTTAGCAAGGAATGTATTCCAAAAATCAAATTGCTTAAAATGATGAAATTAGCTGTGTACAAAAATGGCGGAGTCAGAAGACAGTATGAGAGAGAAAATTCTTTGTTTGCGCAGTTATGAAATAGCTGGCACATACAGTGACACACTTTGAAACTCATCTCTTATTTCGAAGTGTCATGCGAAATTTTCACTTTCGAATCGTGTATTCGGAAAGTGTTCTTCGAAATTGACTTGGTGACGTTTAGGCGGAAAGATTCAAAGGAAGAATAAATTGGAGGTGGATTAAATCAAGAAAATGCGAATGAATGAAAAACATGAAAAACAAATGGAGATTGTTTCAATCACAATAAAAATGTAAAAAAAACGATTCAAAAACAGGCTTTGTTATGCGCTAAATCCATCACGCTGAATAAATTCATGCGATAGATTTATGCGATAAATGTGATGCGCTCGCTTTGCGGTGAACGAGGTATGTTGCTCTTCACTACCGCTTAGCGATGCGTTCACTGCAAAGCATGAACGTTCATGCGTGAACAACTGAAGAGCAATAGACTTCGTTCACCGCAAAGCGAGCGCATCACATTTATCGCATAAATCTATCGCATGAATTTATTCAGCGTGATGGATTTAGCGCAAAAGATTTGAAAGAAAAATTTCATCTTAAATGGTGGAATTATTGGAAAATGTTTGAAAAATTTCCTCTCATGTTAATTCTTATGTTTTGTTTGCATGATAAATAAAAGGCAAAAGCCTTTTGCTAAGGGGAAAATCCAACATTTCGTTTGTATCCAAGTAAATGCTCTAGTAACTGTATGTGAGCAATTCTATTTCGGGAATTTATTCTAGACATGTTTTCTAAGCTATTCATATTTGTGGCCCGGGAATTTTACTATTCATCTGAGAAATTGAATTCATTCACATCGCGACTGATTTGAATACAAAGTTTGGACAGCGGATGACAGCCAACTTCATTCCTATGCGTAATGTAATGCAATGTCAATCGGAGTAGTGCGCAACCATTTATATGACAGTCGCTGAATTTCATTCATTCATTCGCGCAAAGTAGAAGAAGACGACCACAAGTAGACGGCATCGGAAAAAGAACACGAAGCAAATCATTTTTTCAGTCGATATTTACATCTCACAAGCCGATCGGAAGGTAAGTTATCGAAAAAGTCTCAATTTCATGGAATTCATTCAAATTTGAAATGTTTCGACAAGTGTTAGAATCCTGTTGCAAAGAAATATATCGATGCGATTTTTTCTGACGCAATTTTGCCGTGGATTTGGTAACAAGGCCGATTTTTAGTGACAAATAATTTTCTTGTGATTCAATTCAGAAGATGCAATTAGATTAT
>NW_022599611.1:0-2568 GCF_009176505.1 Sitodiplosis mosellana | reverse complement strand
AATAATGGAGTGTTGCAAGGTAGTAATTTCGGCCAAACTTTCTTCTCCCTTTACTTCAATGATACTCTCAATGTGTTTGAAAATATGAACGGCCATTTGTTCGCGGATGATTGTCAAGCACATATCGAAGTAGATTTTGATAAAATTAACGACGGTATTGATAAAATAAACTCTGACCTTGCCAAGTTAAATTATTTTCTTTTACGTCGCGGTATGATTATAAATAGTTTAAAGTCAAAAGTAATGATCATTGGATCAAAGCATCAAACGAGTCGGTTGAATTTTGATATGATCAATGAAGTGAAATTAGGTGATGAAAAAATCGATTTCTGTAAGTCAATAAAGAACCTTGGTGTTATTTTTGACGAAAACTTCACTTTTCAAGAACATGACAAGTGTAAATTACAAAAAGTGTATGGCGTGTTGAATCGCATTCGTCACACTAAGCGATTTATACCCAATTACGTCAAACGTGATATGGCTGTAGCTCTGATAGATCCCATAATGGATTATGGAAATGTGGTAACATACGGCTGGGGCGCCCACAGCACCCAAAACCAGGTGCACCGTGATCTTGTTGCTGATAACGACAAGATTCGTTACATTTACGGATTCAAACGTAATGATCATGTTACTGAATATCGTGAGCGTTTGAGTGGATTGACTCCTGAGAGCAGAGCAAAACTGCAATCAGCAGTCTTGATATTCAAGCAGTTGTCAAATTGTTCGCCTGAGTATCTGAATCGCATGTTTGTTCGTAATGGTGAATCGTCGCGTTATCCAGATACTCGCGCATTTAGTTTCTCTGCAATCAATTTTTGGAATAGTATATCGGTCGAAATTAGAAATTCTAAATCTCTAGTCGCGTTTAAAAATAACCTAAAGCATCTGTTACGTTCCACGCAGTAAATTTTTAGATATTTTTCAAATAGTAAAATACTCGGACCATTGTTA
This sequence comes from Sitodiplosis mosellana, assembly GCF_009176505.1. NCBI lineage: Eukaryota > Metazoa > Arthropoda > Insecta > Diptera > Cecidomyiidae > Sitodiplosis > Sitodiplosis mosellana. The sequence goes on along the minus strand of NW_022599611.1, from coordinate 1,614 downwards.
TGAAATTTCTTATCCAATTTAGATTAAGTGTGACTTTTCATTTGATTTTTCTCATTGATGTTAACGTAATTTAATTGCAAAAACTCATCATCATTGTATTTCCCCTGGTTTTCCAGAATCAGGCCGGTTTTACCATGGTTTTCCGGACCCAATTCTGGTATGAAAGCCTCACTTTTATATCATCCCACCCCTGACTATATTCTCTTTGCAAAAGACGCACCATGGGCGGAATTTATGCCGTATTGGGTCTCTGGCTAGCATGTTCTCAGCTTGCTGGGAACACATATTGGCATAAATGTAGGCTCCGTAATAAATTAATAAATAAATAAATAGATAAATAGTGCAAACTGACCAAAGCAAATCACAACGACATATAACATAAATTTTCCCTCATCTTGGAAAATGTGTTAAAATATCCTAGAAACGACGTTAATTACGACAAATGACAATGACAAGGACAAAGACAATAAATGAAAAAACTGAAAATTGTTATTACTAACATGATAATATTATATTATTATTAATATAATTTTTTAATATGCTGTTTGCTGAGTTCGAATTAAACTAAGATCATTTAAACTTTTCCGAATCGCCTATTGGGTTTCGTTTTATTTATGAAATATTAGAAAAATATAAACTTAACAACTACATCACCTATAAAACAGGTGGAGGGAGACGCCCATGCTAATTACTGGGCTCTTGAACGCGCCTGGAGGAATGACGACGTGCTCGCCCAAGGTGATATCTTGCACCGCGCGGATTATTATCTGGTGCGTGCGGTCCGGGTCGTTTGGGAAGCGGTTGCAATGGTCCATATCCACTTCTGCGTTGGCCACCAGGGTGTTCGACTGAATCAGGTAATTCAACAGCTGAATACCCACCGCGTAACCGTCGAAGTAGCAAATGTTGCTGCCTAGAGCTACGAGTTACGGTGGAGCATCAAACGCGTAGAAATACTCCATCCGATTTGTTCGTTGAATACCACGTGGCGTTGCCGTAATTGCAGCTTGTTTATAAGCTTGGGTCACAATTTTGCCATAAATGATGCCGATCATCTCGCCTCGATGGATTTCCTTTTGGGCGATGTAGAATAGGCTACGATCGAGACAAAATGCTGGCCGGAACAACAACATGCGCAGCTCTTCCATCTGTGCATTGGGTCACAGAGCAAGTTGCCGTGCCAATTGAACTGGTGTCATATTGGCCGGAAGTATTCCGGGCTGTGGCACTGGAGCCGGTGGATTCACTGGGTTCGGTGGTGGGGCTACCTGTTGCGCTTGTTGTGCAGCATATTCAGCGTCGGCAGCATGACGACGAGCATCCTGAGCATGCCCTTCGGCAACACGCACCATTCCATCGGGCGTGCCTCGCCATGTGGCGATTTCACCATTGATTGCGGCCAAGACGGTATCTACTGTGGTGTATTCGATGTAAGAGAATGTAATGAAATACGTCTATTCTGCTTAGCTACTGGAATAAGAATGTGTTTTATTTAAAGGTTAAATTGTGTTGCTGTTTGACAGTTGATTCTGACATATTAACTAGCTGCGTACTTCACAGTTGGCATATATTCGTGATAGAGCTCAGTGCAATTACGGTAAATGCTTTTGAGTC
>NW_022599610.1:0-3324 GCF_009176505.1 Sitodiplosis mosellana | reverse complement strand
TGAATACTGTCGATATGGTTGCCTGCAAAATGTCCTAATCAAAAGCCGATCGTCATTCGTCGATCAGATTGATCGTGAGACGGATACAATTATTTCCAGCACAAATGCAAGAAAACAATGCGTAGAAAACAGTGGAGTCAACAATGACCGGTAATTTTATTTTTAAATTTCTGTCTTGTACAAATCAAAATAGAAATATTTTGTTTATAGTCATCAGACAGATCACCAATCGGTAATCAATTCATTATACATTGAAGACTCAAATAACGTGGATTTCCCAGAAGGTAAATCTTCACATAAATGCTCATTTCAATTCACACATATTGTCCAGTATACTGACGAGTTCATGCTTTCCTGTTCATTTTACAGATGATGTTGGCACATCCAGCAAGTTAAATGGTTTTGAATCGATGGCCCAAATTACAACAACCGATTTACTTTGCTGGTCATTCCAAATTTCACGTGGAATGCATTATTTGGCATCACGCAAAGTGTTGCATGGTGACTTAGCAGCGAGAAATATTCTTTTGTGTGACGAAAATGTGATAAAAATCTGTGACTTCGGTTTGGCTCGATCGTTGTACAAAACTGACGTTTACCGTAAGAACAAAGAGGTAAGTTATTGAACCTATTCTGTGTGATATAAAGTACGCTATATAAATTGTCTAATATGTTCCATTATTCATAGGCATTACTCCCATTTAAATGGTTGGCTATCGAATCTATGAAGAATCATGTGTTCAGTATTCACACTGACGTTTGGGCTTTCGGAGTTGTGCTTTGGGAGTTGTTTTCGCTTGGAGCGACGCCATATCCTGGTTTGTCAGGCCAAGATTTGTACAAAAAATTACTAGATGGCTACAGAATGGAGAAGCCAGACTTTGCCACTCAAGACATGTAAGCCAGAAATAACTTGGAACATATATGTTTTATGTGACTTATGTCAATATATTGACAATGCAGACCAATAATATTTCGTTTTCCCTCAGATATGATATTATGTCAGCATGTTGGCGGAAAGAACCTGAGTTGCGTCCATCATTCGATGAGCTTGGGAGAAGTCTCTCTAAATTTTTGGATCCCAGTGTTGCAGAGCGATTTGTGAATTTAAACGAACCATATTCAAAAGCAAACGTGGAGAAGTACGAAGGTGGGAAGATAGATTATACAGCCTTGATGGAAACACCCGATTTCCAAGCACCATCTTCGCCATCCGGATCAGCACACCAATGCAATGCACTCGCTGAAATTCACCAACAGCCAAACGAATCCTCAACAATCGCAAGCGATACTTCCAGTAATGTGTAGAAATAAATTGTGTGGATTTTGTTTTTAGTGTCATCGCCAAAATCATCAAAATGATCACTACTTATAAGCTTGTTTGTAATGATTGACAAAGACTTCAACAAAGCAATTAGTTTCATTTTTCAACTATAGCTTAATTCAACAACAATATGAAATCGTTGTAATATATGTTCTTATGGAAAAAATTGCATCTTGATCAATTGGCATTTATCAAATGATTTTTATTTAATTTCTATTCGATGAAAATCGTTAGAATTGTCCGTTTATGTCAATGGAATAGTACTTTATCGTCGTAATAGTCCTCACGTTCTGAACAAAGTCCCGGATAATTAGAATTCATTCCACTGCGGCATTTTTTGCCCATTTCTCCAATTTCATAGACGGGTGCACCAATCATATTGGTTGTTGCATAATTACAGGCGATATAATAGCAGTTCCATAATCCACCATCGTGTGAAATGCTCTTGACTATGGCACAACCCATGGCGAAGGCTTTATCACGGACCACTTGAGTGAAATGGCCTACTTGTCCTTGAGGCTGTGGACCATTGCCATACGAATTCAACCATTGAGCCGGTAGATTGGAATACTCGTCGTACCAACTCTTCATAGTACCTTCAATGGCAGCGTGAAGATCACCATATGTCGGGCTTTGACACCCACTGGCCAGATTTTGACCAGCATACACAAAATGCTTTGTTCGACGGCATTGATCGTGCTTCATTTCACACTGGAGCACATTTTGAAGGGCCATTCTTTCCAATTCGGCATCCCAAGTCTAGAGAATTCACACAAGATAAGATATTCTTTTCTCTTTTCAATGAAATAAAATGAATGCTAGTATTTTTTCCGATCCTATATTTAAACGTTTATTTACTTACAATGGTTGCCATTCTAACAGCTGGCTTAAAAAAACCACCCAGTTTACCTTGAGCAACAAAGCTCCGTCGTTCATTGTGTCCTTTCAAGAACTGATTTCTAATTTCGTCATCAATCGAAACAGATGACGCTTTATCACACAGTGGACCAAATGTCTATGTTCAAAAGAAATGACATTTTTGATCCTTTTAGAAATGAAACTCTAGAATGTTTTAATAAAAAAAAATCCAAAAACAACTTCGGCCACCTAGAAAATAGAACCTTTACCTGTTGAGCGTTGCACATAATATTTTTGTCATTTCCACATGTTAGTTCTCTGCTACAGTAATCAGTTTCAGCGTTTACAGCGACTGACAATGCGACTACGTCCATTCAAATGAATGGGTAATTTTTTCTATGAATGTAATTTGTTCTTTCAACATTTTTAATCGATACTTACCCAGCACAAAAACCGCTATTGAATCCATTTTTTCGGCTCTTTTGAATGAATTTCTTGAGTTGAATCCCGAATTGAATTCAATCTTCATTCAATATTGACTGTACAACTCATGGCTCGAATTATGGCTTTTATACGAAATATGTACAGTGACCATGGATAATGCCCCACCACCATGGATAATGAGTCAATTTGAGTACACCACCATGGATAATGAGTCAATTTTTGACGTAATTAAAACTACTCTTTCCATAACTCATTGATGTGGGATTTTCAAAATTAATAATGAAATTGAAATTTTCCAGATATAAGCATAAGAATGGAATTTATGTATTATCTTCCACAACATTGCGTAAAATTCATAAAATTACTAAAATATTTTCCTGAAAATATCCTTGAATAGTCAGATTGATACGCTGGAATGAATCCAAGGTTGACAAAGCTAAAAGTAGAAGCTTTGATCGGCTGAAAATTAATAATAGAATACTGAATCATTGATTAAATCACAAAATTGCTGCAAAAATAATCTGAGTAGCTCGATGAAATATGTGTAACATTTTCACTTTCTGCGATAATGCCTGTGAGTACATCCAAGGGTAAATTGTATTTTATATTTTCGATTCTTTGAATATTTTCTTATCTTAGTTTTGGATTTTCTCGTTAAATCATGATTCATTAATGGTCATTAATATCTTGAAGGCTTT
>NW_022599609.1:0-2560 GCF_009176505.1 Sitodiplosis mosellana | reverse complement strand
TGGACTTGTCCAATTCCTGCCAGCTTTCAAACGAAGCTGCAGGCGTGGTTATGCAGTCCGTAATCGATTGATGCGTGAACAAATTCCATTCGCATGTTGAATGGACATGCGTGAACCAATGTCTGGGATGGCGACAGATTACTCTTTTCTTAGACATTTGATAACAAGAATCCAATTGAGAATTTGAGATGAATTGATACACTTGTCTATCGACGGATGTCATGATGAGTTCGTTATTTGTTTTAACGACGACCGCATTCTGATTTTGAATGAATGGGACGCGCGAAATTTTGAAAATTTGCAATTTTTGCGGTTTTAGGAGTGGAATTGAAATTTGAAAAAAAATTGTGGATTCCGTAATGAATGGTTTTATTTGCGCGATTTTGAAGATTTCCAACACCTCAGGTGCAATCAAATCTCCCGGAGCGTTTTCCGCAATCATTGTTGTTTGAGCCTTCATTTGCGTTGGCGTTATAAGGTTGAAGTTTACATGATTTTTATTCGCGTCGATGATTATCTCAAGCAGCGCGCTTAATTGATTTTCATGGTCATCAATTTGAGCACTTAACACCATCGAAATGGTGTGAAATACTAAGCTGGTGTGTTGCACATCGCCATTAGCTTTTACCAATTCCGCTAGTGTGTTTATTTGATGGGTTTGCTCATCAATTTGTTGGTCATGTTTTTTTAGAATGTTGGTCGATACCTCCAGAATTGAGATCTGGTTTTTTAGCAGATTCATGAGATGTTCATCATTCGATGCCAGTTTTTTAATATTTTTTACATATTCATCCGCAGATTTTGGGCCCAAAACCCCGAAAAGAATGTCGGCAATATCGCCCACGAAGGGTAATACTGCTCTTTTTGCTCGTCTATTTTGTGCTCCCAAAATCAAATCCATTTTTTCCACGATTTTTCCAACCTTTTTAACCATGATTTTGCATATTGACGCACAAGAGCTACTCTCGCTCATTTTTTTTAAACATAGATCTCTCATTGTGTTAAAATTTGTATCTATGACCACTTTATCTCTGGTGAACGCGAACAAATCAACATAAACTACTGATTTCCAGCTAGTATATGACATTTGCGCGACAGTTTTTTGTTCAAAATACAAACCGGGTGGTGCATCAAATGGTGTAACAGAAAATGGTAATGCGTGGACCGGTGTTGTTGTTGAAGCGACAATTGCAAGAAGAGCTGTTATTATTGGTAAAATGTTGAATTTGCGTTTTGGCCGTGGTAAGCACATTTTTGCAACATGAGCGTGTACGATTTTTGTTTGTTCGTGATTTATTTTAGGTTGTGGAGTGGATATTTTTGCAATGTGAGAGCCTATGACTTCCTCAGCCTCAATATTCGGCTTTGGTAACGGCGCAATTTTTGTAATTGGTCGCTTAAAAACATTATCGCGAAATTTAACTGACACAACTCTTATTAGATTATCGCTGCCGGGGTGCACGTCAACAATCCTAGCCATTGGCCAATTGCACGCTGGTGTGTTTTCATCTTTGACGAGAACAACGTCACCATTTTTTGGTTCATTTTCTTGTGAGCACCACTTTACTTTTTGCTGCAAAGTGTTTAAATATTCATTGCTGAATCGCGTCCAAAACGATTGCGATAATTTTTGGACCAATTGCCACCGACTTAACCAATTAGTTTTTGTTTCCAAAAAATTTTCATCTGGTGGCGCAAGGAGTGGTGCGCCCACCAAAAAGTGACCAGGTGTTAGAACTTGTGGGTCATTTGGATCTTTAGACAATAAACAAAGCGGTCGCGAGTTGGCACAAGCCTCAATTTGATATAAAAGTGTCGAGAGCTCTTCAAATGTTAAAGTCGTTTGTCCAATTACTTTAATTAGGTGACTCTTTGTGGTTTTCACTGCTGCCTCAGCTAACCCATTGAAATGTGGTGCTCCAGCAGGTGAAAAATGCCACTTTGTTCCATTTCTGGCCAACTCATTTTCGATTTTAATACAAAATTCTTCTGCTTCCACTTCGGATAAATGTGCCAATTCTTTATTAGCACGAACGAAATTCGTGCCGTTATCACTGTAAAAGTTTTTCACAGTTCCTCGTCTAGCTGCCATTCGTCGATATGCTGCTATAAACGCATCAGCGGTCATTGCAGTTACAACCTCAAGATGAATGGCTTTAACTGTCATGCATACGAATACTGCGATATATGCTTTCGACGTGCGACTACCGCGACCACCAGCCAATTTATAACTTATTGCGCCGGTATAATCAACCGCACAATTCGTGAAAGGCTTTACAGCGATTTCCAATCTATTGGCCGGAAGATCCGCCATGATTTGACTCATTGTTTTTGGGGAGTAACGTACACAAGTAGTGCAATTTTTCAAGTTTTTTCGAATTGTTTGTTGTGAATTAACAATCCAAAAGCGTTGGCGAACAGTCGCTTCTGTTAACTTCGGTCCGCCGTGAAGGCATTTGACGTGCGCCTCAGTAATCACCAAATTTGTTACAAAATGGTTTTTTGGCAATAAGATTTGGTGTTTGGCGTCGAATGGGAGCTGTGAATTGCCCAATCTGCC
>NW_022599608.1:0-2938 GCF_009176505.1 Sitodiplosis mosellana | reverse complement strand
TTCATCCAATTCGGACGCGAATTGCTTGAACGACCATAACATCAACATTTGTGATACTCAGATGAATATGCATTCTGAAGATGCACCGGTAAACACCATAGAGTTAGAAAATAATATTTTAAGCCATGATACACCGCATAATATTGAGGATCTGCACGCGCAACAGCACAGCCCTCGGCAGTATTTTTTCATCCTCCGCAAAACCAAACGCCACAGAGTAAGTCATTTTGGCCCGCGAATAATACAATTGAAAACCCGCAAAATACGCAATTAAATGAAAAAACAAATGAAATAATGCAAAGCCAAATGCAACAGAGTCAGTCATTTTGGCATGCAAATAATTCATTTAAAAATACGCAAAGCACACAATTGCATGAGTTACCGTTAGAGACAGTGCTATTGAACCCAGAAATAGCCGATTTAGCAATTAAGTCAGAGAATAAACTTTCAACAAGCGAATTCAAAAAAATGGTAACAGATATTGAAAAAAAGCAATTTTTGGACATCGACACAGATATCCAAAGACTCAAAAAAATAGGAATGCACGATATGAAAACTCACTCCCAAGCAAAAGCGTACGTAAGGTATTTTGGCACAAAACAACTGCACGTATCGGCACATAGCATTAATGTAAACAAGTATAAAGTATCCACTGTGGCAAATATAGCACGACCACAGCTGATCATGAAAAATTTAAAGCTTAACCATATGAATAACATCGAAAAAACCGAAGTGGAACAACTCGTTAATCATTTTCCATTCCAATTTTATGTTGAGGGCGATAAACTTTCGCAAACCGACTTAGCTCAGCATAAAATTGAACTCAAACCCGGCACAAGTATCATCAATGTTAAACAATTTCGTTTACCTGAAACACAAAAGCTGAAAATAACACAACAGACCATGAAATTATACAACGAGCATATAATTCGTGACTCCGATTCACCATGGAATTTTCCTGCATTTTTGGTACCAAAGAAAAATGAACCCGGTCAAACGATCGACGACCGAATGGTACATGATTTCCGGAAATTGAATGAAGCAACCATTATCCACGATTATCCAGTGCCATTGGTTCAAGAACTTGTCGACAGATTTTCCAAGGCAAAATTTATTTCAAAATTGGATATCGAGCGAGCCTTCAACCAGATTCCATTGTCAGAGTGTAGCAAAGCATACGCCAGTTTTTCAGTGCAATACAGAAAATACGAATTCAACTGTATGCCATTTGGATTATGTAATGCACCAGCTACAATGCAAAAAATGATCACCAAAATGTTGGCCGATTTAATTGAAAAAGGTTTGGTCAGCGTATACATGGACGACATCGGTATTCACACACAAACATTCGAGGAACATTGTGAAGTTTTAATCGATATATTCTTTCGTTAAAAAAAACATTTCATTCCATTGAAAATCAAGAATGTGAATTCTTTGCAAAGGAAATTGAGTACCTTGGCTTTCTGATCTCGCCTGGTACTATCCGCCCGAATCCAAATAAAACAAAAGTCATTTCCAATTTTCCAACACCAAAAACAAGAAAAGACCTTCAATCATTTTTGGGAATGTGTAATTACTTCAGATGGTTCATTGAAAATTACGCAGGAATTGCGAGACCATTAACGCAACTGACCTCACCCACTGTGAAATACGAGCTAAACGATACAGCGATTCAGGCATTTGAAAAGCTAAAACGAGTATTAACTGAAGATGTAACATTATCCATCGTCGATTTCACGAAAGAATTTATATTGGCAACAGACGCATCAGATTACGCTATTGGTGCAGTGTTACTACAGCCATGTGGTAAAGGTTTACGTCCGATTCATTTTTTCAGCCGTGTGTTAAATGTACATGAAATCAACTATCCAACTCATGAAAAAGAATTGCTTGCAATCGTTGCAGCAATTGAGGAATTTGACACATATTTGAAAGGCCGTAAATTCACCGTACAAACAGATAGCCAATGCTTGGTTTATCTATTTGGTAATCCACATCGAAATAAACGATTGGTAAGACAGGCAATTAACATCCTCGATGCAAATTTCGACGTTCAATTCAACCCTGGACGTCTCAATGTAGCAGCAGATTGTCTCTCACGTATTCGCTACAGAGACGGCGAAGAAACGAAAACACTTCCCGTCAATGATTTCATCAAAGAATACGTACCAATAACAAAAACAGTCAATCGTATTATTAGACAACGACCTTTGGCCTCAGCTGCCATCAACACGGAAACCAAAGTAGCAGCATACATTCATTTTGAAAAAAATCGTGTTAAGAGATCATCTTCATTCGATCACACATACATCATTGCAGCGAAAGCAAATACACACCTGTTGGCAAAATACACCAATGATACGTCCAACCTCAAAACCGGTTCTTTGACTAAATTGAATGATAATCAATCATTCCCCAACTCGACCATCGACAAATCGAATCCATGGTAGAGGCCATCGAATCAAATGTTAAGCTGAAAGAATACAAAAACATCGCAATAATCACGGATTTCACGGCAAAAAATTTGTTCATTTTTAAATTTGTGCTCCAAAAAAGCTTCGAGCAAGAAAAAACTAACATTGCTATCCTCATCGACGATATCATCGAGCTTAAAACCAAAGAGGAAATCGAAGAAGCTTTGTACAATGCACATAATCTACGTTTAGGCGGCCATGCTGGCATTCAAAGACTCAAAAACACTTTAAAACAAGTATATTTTTGGCCAACAATGAATGCTGACATCAAAAAATATGTATCCGAATGTCCAGAATGTGAAAAAGCAAAAATCACCAGATACACTCGTATGCCTATGCAAATCACCGCCTCCGCCACAAGACCGTTTGAACATGTTTTCATCGATCACCAGGGACCAATTCGACCTAAAAGTGATGAGGGATATGAACACATCTTTGTAGCTGTAGATGAATTGACTAAATTC
>NW_022599607.1:0-5039 GCF_009176505.1 Sitodiplosis mosellana | reverse complement strand
CAATATTCAGCCAGTTTTTGGCGGTGAAATAAATAAATAAATAAATTATATCAAAACAGTGTATATGTTCGACAGAAATTATAACGTCATCATACCACAAAAAACCGACTGGACAAATAAATTGCGTAAAATCAATTACTATACGCACGTCTACTTCACAGATGGCTCTGTGAAAAAGGATGGTAGCGGTTATGGCGCTTTATATATGCGCGACCACACAATCATCCATGGACAGTGCGGAAAGTATGCCAAAATAACACAGACAGAAATAGCCGCAATACATGCTTGTTGTATACATGCCATTAGGAACAGACTCAAGGGACCGATCCAGATTTATAGTGACAGCATTGGTGCTTTAAACGCATTGAAAAGTGCTACAATAAATAGTGGGTTGACCCTTGAGTGTGTGCAACTTCTAGAGCAACTCTCATGCTCAAACGAGGTCACCCTAATCTGGCTGCCAGCACATAGCGGCATATACGGTAATGAAAAGGCCGACAAGATTGCAAAATACGCAGCGACGGAACAATCATTTGGTCCCGAACCCCTTATAGCAATCGAGCAGCCGCTGATCAAAACAATGAACGACACGTGGTTATGTGATCAAACCATCTCCGCGTGGAGAGGCACAAGTGGATGCGAGCACACCAAATGCTTCATACAAACTGTCTCAGGCCGTGTATCCGACCAACTCATTGAGATGAGCAAAAATGACATCCGCATAATAACAGGCCTCATCACCGGCCATTGCAAGCTGAATAAACATCTCGCACGTCTGGGCATTAGAAATGACCCGGACTGTGACCTATGCGGGCAAGATATGGAAACAGCTAAACACTTTTTGTGCGAATGCAAGCCAATTATTTCCGTTTTCCTCGTTTCCCAGGTGGCGGCGGCATGATTTATTTATTTATTTATTTTGATAAACACCGCCAAGCTCTGGCTGAATATAATGTGGGTTTTTGATTAAGGTTTGGCCGGAAAAGAGTGCAAGACTGTTACATATTTAAAATAATAAACATTTAGTAGCGATAATTTTTCATAACTATCAGTTCTCGCCTCGTTAAAAACCTGGCTCTTTTCATACATCATGCGGTATTCACAATAGTAGGAACATGAAAACGAAAAAAACAGTCATACAACCAAGATGGAAATGCTTGATATTAGTCTATGGCAAACGGTCCATGATAACCTTTGGTAAACGTTTCCAAAGGAACAAAGGCTATGTGAAGCGTTTAATTACACGTTTAATTTGAGACCCTAGGACAGCAAAAGTCGTCGCTCAATTTATAACGGTAGATAAATTGACGAGAAGTTTTACGTCTTAAAGGCAGATCCATGTTGATTGCAGAGTGCATTGAGTTGACATGGACTATGATTTGAAGCGTAACTAGAGCATTTGATGCTAATTTCGAATAATTCAAAATTGATTTCAGACATAAGAATATTAAGTTGCCAACTCATGGATGGCTACAACAAAGCACAAAATAAAAATTTACAATAAATAATAATAAGTGTAAACATCACAGATAAGTATCATCATTTCTATACACATAAGAGAATGTATGGGGAACAATTCGTCAGTCTTTTAGTATCGATTTTGCATGATCTGGTACATCGTTGAGACTAGTGTTCTCCCATGCCTCTATTCCGGATCTCGCCTCTTGCACCACTTGGTCTAATTTTTTCTGTAGATCCTCTGCCGTCGCATTCTTCAAATATTCTGGCGTTACTTCACTCTTACTCAGCGTTAACGCATCGGTATGTTTTTTCACTGTTTCCATAGCTGTTCTTGAACTTTCTGCGCGGTTTAAATCTTAAGTTTAGTTTTCTTTTTAACGGTACGTTTGTTTTGAATTTATTTTCCTCAACTAGATTCTTATAGAACACTTTCCTCTCTTCCTCTAGTGTCGAAAGTCTTTCCCTGAGGTAGTTGTTTTTGAATTGTTCGAAATTAAATTCGATTGTTGAATCACTATCGTAATCACTAATAACCCTCATTGATCGTTTGATTCGCTTCTAAACGCGCGTTCACTCATTAACGTTGCGTATCTGCCTAGCACTCCGAGTTTATTGATTTCCCTTATGTATTCTTCTTTAGTTTTTAGAGTCCAGAAATTTATCAGAGTCGTGAATTCTTTTTCACGCGCGACAAAAATGGGATCCCCTGAATTGTTGGGATTTGGATCCAATGCGCAATATGGATCGGTTGGCTTGATATGCACTTCTATATTTTGTGTCCGATAATAGTTCAACTTTTCATGGAATTCGCAGTTGCACGGGAATGAATCTGTCATTTGATTACTGATACATACGATCTCTTTCGCGCCAACACCTTGAAGAGATGTTGTTTGTGTCCAGAGAAAGAACACTGAAATACGATCTCTTTCGCGCCAACACCCTGAAGGGATGTTGTTTGAGTCCAGAGAAAGAACACTGTTTCACTTTAACTTCTCACAGTCGAAGGACCAGTTGATAAAAGTTTGAATAAAACACACAGAGTTTCCCTTTTTTATAACTTTGTCGTTTATTACTTTACTTATGAAATGGTTCCCTTTTTTTTATATCAGTGGGAATGAAGAACTGATTTACTCTAGATTAACTTTGGTAATAGTATCTAGTGTTGCAGCTTCTGAAAAAGTCTGAGAACGTCTGAAGTTTCAAGCAAATCGAATGCCTATTGATACTTAAACCGACCAGTGGATCGAAGCTCCTAATGACGCACAATTATTGCAAATATACTTAAATCGACCAGTGGATCGAAGCGTCTAATGACGCACAATTATTGTAAATATACAAAGATACTTATATTTATTCTAAATAAACACCTCTGGTGAAGAAACGCTGTATGGCGCAGAATAACAATTATTGCTGAACAGTTGTGCAAATACGCCGAATTTAGTGCGTATTGCTGAGTCTTCACCTTGGCGTGATCACCGCGTGCTCGGTTGCATGACTAACAGATGCAAATAGTCGATTGGTTAGAATGAACCGTATTGCCAATGCAAACATCTGTTGTCACGCCCAAAGCCAGTGATTCTCGCAATAGGCCCGGAACAGGTGTGACTTATTAAGCGTAATGAGAATATTTGGAAGCATACTTGCAGGCATTTTCTGAGCAAGTTTCTGTGCTTCCAACAAAGAACATATTGTTAAATTCAGCATATTGTTCATACAAAGTCCAATCAAATTGGCATTTGTTTAAATTCATATAAAGTCCAATCAATTGGCATTTCAGCATTTTTCATCAAAAAAAAACAAAGTTCAATATTCGAAATTAAAGGCAACGAACCATATCTAGCAATTAAGCATTTTTGGAATAACTGTTCAAAATTAACAAACTTAATAAAATTCAGTTCATTTTGATCGCTCACACAAATTTGACGTGATTTTAATCAACTCTTAAATGTTAGCAATAGCAACATTTTGGTCCTTCGACTTAAAAAGAATACAACGAAACTACAAAGAAAATTTGAATTAAACTACGATTTACGAACAAAAGTTACAACGAAACGATAAAATTTGAAAAGTGTTTTTTTTCTTTCCCTTACGATTTCAAAAAAAAATACATTTGAAAAATGTCTAGTTCAAGCTCTAGCGGCGAAGACGAAACACAGATCAGTGGGGAGCTTGCCGATCAAAAAATTAGATTGGAAAAGTTGAAAGACTTTTGTGTTAATTACTCAAAAGATGGCAAAGACAGAAAGAATGAAGTCGAGTATTTTGAACGGCGTTTGCAGTTGTTGGCTGAATGGAGAAACACTTTTGAAAAAGCTCATAACGACTTGATTGCGAACGAAGCGGATAAGAAAAATGCATATTTCGCTAAGAATCATCATGAGAAGGCTTTAACCAAGTGCGACGAAATGCATGATACTATAACAAAGGACTTGGAAACATTTAAAGCAAAACAAAAATAAAAAGAATAACATTGGTAATCCCGATCTTTTCCGTACCCTTGGCCTGCGTTGTCCGTAGGTACTTTTGGTTATTTTTTGTGAATTTTCTTGAAATAAAGGCAGTGAAAATATAATAATAAAAATAAAGTGAAAAATCGGTCACTGTGACTAAAACTTCGACAATTTTGTATGAGAGGTACCTGTAAACCGATTTTCATTGGCTTTAAACTTTCTGAGGTGTCATCTTTTCGAGAAAAATTAAGATTCTGAAAGTTTCATGTTGATCGCATTTGCAGAAATTTGGTTTTTGACCCTCAATTTTTTCCAAGAAAATTTCGACAAAAATTGAGGACAAAAAATCAAACTTCTGCAAATGCGATCAACATAAATCTTTCAGAATCAGGTACATGTCATCAGCACCGCCCGGAAATTGTGCTGGTAAACCAGAACATGTAAAAAATAGGGCTCGAATAGTGCTGTCGATTGCAATTGGTCCCATGAATAGTGCTGTTCGGAGACGCTAGCACTATTCGTCGGAAGTTGAAAAATCGATTTTTCAGTACTGTCGTATGGGAGGTATGTGAAATATTGATTTTTTCTACACAAATTATATGGCGTTTTCAGATTTCAAAAATGTTGCCTGGAGGCCGAGCACCATTCGTAGAAAGTGGGAAAAAATCGATTTTTCGGTACATTTCCATGGCAAGTGTCCGAAATCGATTTTTTCGTATGATTACTGGCTCAATGACTCCTGTTCGGAAAAGTGAAACAGTATAGTACAATTGAGTCATGAAGGGAGTCACAATATGAGTCATAATCGGAGTCATTCATTTGTCCCAAGTGATTCAAACTTGATGTGACTCACTCTTCATGAGTCGTAAGAAACGAGTTAGATTCTTACTCCATTTTGAAGGCAATGAGTCAGTCGAGTCAAAGAATCAGAATTGATACATTGAACGCTAGGAAATCTTAAGTCCCACAAATCTTTATCGTTTAAAAATTTTAAGCTATTTTCCAAAAACAAACTACTCAAGATTTCTGAACGTTCATTGTATGACTCATTGATTGCGTGAGTGTGCGGGAAATTCATGACTTTCTGTTTCACGCAACAATACTGTATATATACTTGATGATTTCTCT
>NW_022599606.1:0-1492 GCF_009176505.1 Sitodiplosis mosellana | reverse complement strand
TATAGCGATCGACGTGATAAAAAGTGTGCTAATTTTTGTTGTGTCCAAACCGCTTGAACGATTTCGCTTAAATTTGGCCAGGAGTCACAATTAGTAAATATCTTGGATGTATCAAAAGTTGGACCAAATTGGACCAGTTCATCTGGTACTTTTGGGACATCATAGAAAATCACCCAAGGGTCCCCCCTTGGATTATGTCGAGAAAAAATGTATTTTTTCATCAACCTAGAGTGGATTGTTGTATCGTTCTCACATAGTTTTATAATATTGGGCAGTGTTAAATGGTTTATAACACGATGGCCGACCATGATGGCCCAAAAACTACGATTTTTGTTTGTGTCCACGATAACTTTCGAACCGCTTGAACGATTTCGCTCAAATTTGGCCAGGAGTCACTATTAGTAAAAACCTTGGATGTATCAAAAGTTGGGCCAAATTGGACTAGTTCATCTGGTAATTTTCGGATGTCATAGAATTTCACCCAAGGGGGGACCCTTGGATTTTTTTGAATTTTTTTTTTTCTTGTTATCATAGAACGGATTTTTGATTTGTTTTAACACGATTTTATCATGTTAATCCGTGTTAAATGATTTATAACACGATGGCCGACCATGATTGACTTTTTTTCTATTGTTTTAAATTTTTTTTTCAACTTTTTTCATTTCAAAATGCATTTTCTGGTTTTTTATATCATTTTCTTATCGTTAGCCGTGTTAAATGTCAACCATGATGGTCTTCTTTTTAATTTTTATTTTCAACTTTTTTCATTTAAAAATATACTTTATGGGTCATTTTACATGATTACTTTGGCTCTTTTTTGCGGTCAGCTGTCATTAAATATGATGGTGTTATAATATGCTGGCCATTATCTTTTATCTCATTTTTTTCATTCAAATGTATTTTATTGACCTGTAAGCATATAAAAAAATACTTGTGCGGAAAAGTCCGTTTTACGCTCGTAAAACTTTTTATTTTCATATAGCTGGGATTAAATATTAATCCTTTTGGATTTTTTAGCAAAAAAATCCCAATGGATTAAATTCTAATCCCATTGGAATTACAGTGCAGTGTCCTAGCGTCACTCAAAATGATATCAGTCATTTTGAGTGGTAAATCCACGCACAGGAGCGTCACTCCATTTCAATCTCGTCTAGAGGTTTTTCATCTGATTAATATGGCCATTAAATGCAGACTTTTGATCATGCATAACACGCACAACGTTTTATTCCAAGCCGGCGATAGTCTGATGGCTTCATACATTCAATATAGACGAACATTTTTTTTAAACTTGCTCGATTACGCTACGTTGACTGCTTGATTGAAGCACTTGCTACTCTTAGCTGTTCAAAGTACTGAAGTTCAAGGTCAACTAGCGCCCAGTAGTGCCACACACCACATAATGTAGTCCCTATTACTTTCGAATTGTACTATGTGGAGCAGGAAAAAGTTACCCATAAATTATCCCATGCTTTAAAGCATTTTATGATATATA